>NW_011365224.1:388237-439144 GCF_000735185.1 Notothenia coriiceps | reverse complement strand
CAGGCAATAAGGTAAAATATCTAGGAGTAAAGACAGAATTATTCCCTCACAGTAATAACAGTAACATGGGTCTAATATGGGTCTGATACTGGTCAAATAATGGTGTACCATGGGTGTAATTGGGGTGCATAATGTGTAATAGGGAATTAATAACAATGTAGAATTGGAGAAATACCAGTGTAATTAAAGTTTAATATGGGTCTTATAACAGTGTAACATGGGAATAATAAGGGTGTCAAATGTGGGTAAAAGCTGATTAATGTGGGTTTAATAATGGTGATTAATTCATTTTCCAAATGCCCATTTAAGGGTTAATCAGAAAAATTCACATTCAATGCACAAAACAATATGGCTTTCAGATATTCACAATAAACTGATAAGGTGCATACACAAAGGGAGAAATAGATGAATAAATAAAAAATACATTGAAATATAAATTACATATTTTAATTAAGGAAAATACTTAAAAAGGAAGGGATTTTTATGTATATCATATTTTATTTTTGTATGCATACAAATGCTTTCATTCCTATTTCCATTAACTTATAAAGGACAAAATAAACTCACTTTATAATACCCAAAATGTAGGATTATACCGTTTTATTTCTTGTTTTTCAGGAAATTCTTCTTTTTTTTGTTTCAATAAGAAAAATAATTTTGACATAAAGCGCTCATCTGATCCTCTATGACTCTGCTGACACCTAGTGGTGAAGGACCGGCACGTTTCAAATGAAAATGTAGTTTCTGTGTGTTTAAGTAGAACAGAAATGTGAGTGTGTTGGAGAAGCTCGGACCCATTGTGTATTTTTAGTCCTTTATTTGTTCCCTGAACAAGTGTCCCTGTCGGGGGGGTGAGGCGTCCTACCCTTTGTGGTAGATGCAGAGGCAGGGAAGGCGGGCGATGGTGTCGCCCTGCTGCAGCTCCTCCAGGCAGATGGCACACTCTCCTGCATCCTTCGTCAGGACGTCCTCTGCAACCACACAGCCTCAGTTATCATTCACAGAACATTCTAAAGATTCACTAGATACTTCATCTTCTCCCAGTTTGACACGAGACAACATAGAAAGAGACTTTGTTGCACATTTCAGTTTTTTGAATTACACTTCAACATGCTACACTTGTGTTTGTGTCATTTAAACAGTTATGCTGTAGTAAGTGCTATGTCTTCTTTGCTACTCTGAATATGTTTTTGCCAACATGCATGACAATAACACCTTTGAATATTTCCTCTATGAAACTTGAGCCTTGTAATGTTTTTTCAATAACCATCTTTCAACTGTTCTTTGTTGTTTTATGTATTTTAATAATTTATTTGAGAAAAATATATTTGTGGATGTGCAGCATCAAGCAGGCTCTATTCCTTCTCCTCCTGAATGATAGCATTCTCCACGAGGGCCGAGTGTGAGGAGATCCCACAGTGCATTCAAACAGTTGATTGTGTGCAGGAATTCTTTGCAGTATTCCCACTACATTATGATGTATTGTGTGGTGGTGGGGGTGTGGTTGCTCTGGTGACAATGGATTTCCACAGCAACATTCACAGCATCTGTTGTTCAGCTCGTTGGATGGAAACACTGACTGCCATCGTGGTGTTATAGAATACAGAGGGGCAGGTAGAACTGAGACACAGAGTGAGCAGTGTTGCTAGGCCAACGCCAGGTGAAGGTTCAAATGTGCTAATTATGTTTAATCCTCATTTATTCAATTTCTCTTACTACAAAGTTCTTTCAACCACCTGTGGACATTCATTTAGTTGATCCTTGTTTTTCTAAGTGCACTGCAGTAAAGAGAGATAGAAAGTAACCGTTTTGAATAAATGTTCACTTAACTTGTGTCTTATTAGTTATATTGTATTCTTGTATTTTATCAGATGCAAAGAAAACTCTAAATATCAGCATTGGCCAAAGACAGATTTATATTACTCCGACACTATATAATACAGGTCTGTTAAATATATGAAAGATCACGTCAAGATATAACAGTGAATAATCTGCTGCCATATGACGCAGTTGATTGTGTGAGTGTCAGCCTCAGTCATAGTAAGAATTTAACACATGATATCTACCCCACCCCCCACATCTAACGGTATGAACAAACCACAGCATGGTCACATGACTGCACATCACCCCCCTAAACTAATGTTGGGCATGATGATATTCAGTAATGAATTGAGTCAATTATTAGCGACTGCTGTTATAAGGCACATAGAAGCTCCGTCATTCAGCAGTGGGGTATTTACTGATGTGTAACGTCATAGAAAATAACAGCGATCTCTCCAGCTTGTGTTGACTTAGATCTTATTCCATGGTTTGAAAAAAAAAACACTCAGAGGACTGTTGACTTTGAGACGAGGTAAATGCTAACTAATTCCCAGTTGTTTAGGTCTCATTCCTGCACCCCTCAATGCATACATATTACATACAGTTAATGGTCCATTTAAGGGTCATTTAAAAAACCTTTACTAAAATCATATTTTTTATGCATGATCAAGATATTATTCTGGTATTTCCAGAACCGGAAAACGATATCATCTGTGTGTTGACATAATTTCCTGTACACTGGTGTGCTGCAGTGTAAAGGGGAAGTGAGCGTGCCCACCATTAGAGCCGTCACCTGCAGCACAACACAGTCATTAGAACTGGCCTTATGTAACAGTGGATTAACCCACATAGGCCAGTTATTATGGGCTGCAGCACATGGCATCCAGCTCAGCTGAGGGGAAAACCTTTTAATGCACGGACAGTGCCGCTCAGTGCGTCATTAGTTCACACAGACAGACAGACGGGGGGTAGTAACAGAGACAATAACAGCCATTAGCTTTGTTAGGAAATGTTTGTTGCTCTATTGCTCTCTGCACACATCACATTACACAAGGGTAGATGAATATACCATAATATCACGTAATATAGGCACTGTGCAGAATCACATACTGCACACTGGAACATAAAACACTTTGTAAAATCACATTTACTGCACACTATGAATAGTACATTTAGAGTGTTCATTCAATTATGAATAATACATTAGCAAAGCGACCAGAAGGAAGGAGGGGTTATGGTGGTGCGTTTTTGAATTTGGGATAGAGCCATGTTTCCAGTATTTATGCTAAGCTAATCTCAGAGTAAGATGTTACACTGTCTCACTCTCGGAGAGAAAGCAAATAAAGCCAATTCCTGCCTCTTGTAAAGAGATGCTAAAGCTTTTACTTATATCGATCGTACAAATTGATGGTTGTTTGAAAATGTTCAAATGTACCATTAGAAAGCAGCAGCGGATATATTAAAGGATATTAAAAGAGGTTTGTGAATGTGAAAATAAAGTGTATTTTCAGGCTAAACCACCAGTGATAAGGTGTCACCTATCATTTCCTTTTGAGGTATTAACCAGTAAGATTCTGATTGGCTGCGTCAGTCATCAAAATATGTCAGACAGACATGTGTGAAATATGATATAAATACATGTTTATGTTGTGTATTCATTCAGACAATGGCACAGTTAATACTTGACATAAAAAGCACCAGAGAGAAGTGAGAGGAATCATTGCTCAATGCTGCTAAGAAAATACTGTTGATGTGTTGCACAAGAGTGAGTGTGCGTGTGTGTCAGTGTGTGTGTGTGTGTGTGTGTGTGTGTGTCAGTGTGTGTGTGTGTGTCAGTGCGTGTGTGTACGTTTCAGTGCGTGTGTGTGTCAGTGTGTGTGTGTGCGTGTGCGAGTGTGTGTGTGCGTGTCAGTGTGTGTGCGTGTGTGTGTGTGCGTGTGTGTGTCAGTGTGTGTGTGTGCGTGTGTGTGTGTGCGTGTGTCAGTGTCAGTGTGTGTGTATGTGTGTGTGTGTCAGTGTGTGTGTGTGCGTGTGTGTGTGTGTGTGTGCGTGTGTGTCAGTAGGAAGGCCTTATTAAATGGCCACTAACAGCAGAGAGCAGCTGTGGTCTCACTGATAACATGAGCTGTGTTTCCTGTTAACCTTTGTCTGAAACCACACCTCACTATTAAAGAGTGTAACTCTTATTAGGGAACATGTTTAGAGCAACGGCACAAGACATGTAGGACACATGGGTCATACAGAACCATCTGAGTCTACAGCTAAGCTAGCGGCTGTGTGTGCTGCTTGCACATCTTAGCTTAGCATGTTAGCATGCTAACATTTGCCAATATGCCCTAAACTTGAACTACCAAAAAAGTATGCTTTGTAATGGAATACATTTTGTGAATCATTCAGTTTTACTTTTCAAGCCAAGGGAACTATTTGTGCCAAGATCGTGGAGAACATGCGTCTCTCCCCAGCTGATCTGACCCTGAGGCCTTTAAGTGCACAAAGATATTTTGGAAATGAAAATATGGAGTCTCCAGCTCCTCCAACAACAATGCAACATAAGATATACTTCAAATAAAAAGAAAGATTTATGAATTAGTGCAGTATATAGACAAAACGGTTCAAGTCAGTTGCAGGAATAAGACACATATGCACTGTATATGTAACATAAACTAAAACAGAATGTAAAAAGAAATACTGTAGAGTTGAAAAAAATTAAGTGAACAGAGCAAGTTTCCTCTAGTTCCCAGCAGCCTTTCTGCAGACATTGCACATCTCGTGTATTAGTAAAACCTCACAATAATGATGCTGAAATGAAATGTCAGGTAGACCTATTTCTCCAGGTAAACCCATATGCAATCACCTTAAATGTTACTTGTCTCTAAGTGAAGCGTTTGACTCTGTGATGCTTCTGGAGGATAATGGGCCTCCCAATAAATGAGACCCTATTTACATCCAGTGATATACAGGATGTATACGGACACACAGTGAATACATACAGTACATGAACACAGAGCACACTGCTCTATGACCTCAGCTCAGATTAAAGCAACTTCGCTGATATCCAGTGGTAGACTGTACTTATGTACCATTTTGAATTACTTGCACTTTTCCTCAAATGGTCCTCAGTTTATGCTACTTTATTCTCCAATACATTTAAGAAGCCAATACTGTACTTTTTACTCCACTACATTTATTTGACAGCTTTAAGTTAGTTACTTTTTAGATTTAGATTATAAGCTAACACAAATTAATTATTGAAATAACTATGATATATAGTTATAGTTTAAGATATCAAGCAGAAGTATATAAAATAATTCAAATTATAAGCACAATTAACTTATTGTGATAAAGACATTAACATCAGTTATCATAATGCGGTTATTCAATCATTAAAATTCTGAAATGGGCTTTAACGTATAAGGAGCACTTTCACTTTTGGTACTTAAAGTATATTTTAATACAGATGCTTTTGTACTTTAAGTATTTTTAAATGTTAGTATTGCTACTTTTACTTAGTTATATCTCATGCTTCTGGTCAAGAACCCACAGATTGCCCCCTGCCCCCCCCCCCCCCGACCAGAGTAAGATAAGTATTGCTGCTACAGCAGAGTGATCCACCTGCTCTGCCTGCGGGGTTCACATACTGGGATCCAAAGATATTGTGGGAAGAATCCAAATAATGAAATGTTAATGAAGAACAAATGAGGACCTGTGGTTAACTTCCTCCATCCAGATGAGCTGTTCACGTCAGTGTCAGGAGGAAATCAGTGTTGGATTACCCTCTCAACACAATGACTGTCAGCAGCTTACTTCATGGGGAATGATTAGCCCGGTACGGAAGAGAGGATGGGATCTCTCTCAGGGAGAGAGAGGATCTGCAGAACATGCACCCCGTCATGGGCCTCAGCTCCACCAACGAGCAGGGATTACGGTTTTGGCCGTGATCCCAATCTTCCTTGAGAGTTCCTTCATATCTGCTCATACAAAGTCTGATCGCATGCAGGTTGATTCCATTATAGACATGACGAGAAAGAAACTTTAACTGGGATAATGTGACTGCTGATGTGATGTTATCAGCTGTGGAGAACATTGCGCTCTGTTGGAACCTCAGTTCCTGTCTGGCCACTTCAGTGAGGAATTAGAACCTCTGAAACCCAGATATGACTTGAACACACCAGAGATGCTGTATTGTGTTCATGTTCTTTACAGGTTTGCAGTGAAGAGAGTTCCCTTGCCGTCATGTTTCTGCTCAGACGCAGGGAGTAAAAGTAGGTCATGCTGAGGGGAAGGCAGGCTGAGGTGATTTGTAATGGAAGATCCTACAATAGAAAGAGTCCCATTGATTAATAGAGCACAGGCTACTTTTGTATTGCCCCCCTTCCTAGCTTGTGCCAATGGCCCGATGTTCCGCAACCTGGTCACATACATTTATACTTTTTATTTTCTTATTTGCATCTTGAACAAGAGCCAAATGGATGCAGCAGAACAAGAGATACAGTATGTGTTGTGGTCTGATAGTATACATCTCTGATAAATAACTTTACTCTGAGGCTAATAACTGAAATGTGAAATGACCCTAAGTACCTACAGTAAGTAGCAGCCATGATAAATGCTGTTAACATTCTCATGAAAAGGGAAGTAGAAAATATTGTCCGACAATTCCTTTCAACCACAAAATTTAAAGTGACGAACCATTTTGTTGTTCACATTAACAACTGATTGTGAGGACAAATGCAGATCATGTAAGAAACTGCGCTTACCAAGCATTTCCCATCTTATTCCATAACTTGCTATCTTCAGCAATATGTTAAACGATAAGGTGAACTATGATCATTACACTAATTATTGTAAAATGATGAAATAAAGTCAATATGTCACAGTGTGACTGAGTTGTGTGCTGTTTCTTAAGCTATGTTTTATTTAAAATTGAATAGTGATATGCGCAGTAGTAGACGTGTAGGCCTAAAAAGTTTTGCATTAACTGCATAAACAATGATTTGTCAAATACTTTCATATAATCATGCTGACTGGAATTCAAATGGACTCATACGAGTGGACAGCAGGGTGAGTGTGAGCAAACGTCTGTACTTTCACTTTCCATTTATTTTTTAAATTCAAACCCTGTTATGAAGTTATATATTTGCCACTGTTGTCCACGTTCATAACGCCCACATTTACCAACATGATTATTATGCACAGGGTCAAGTATCTAGATGGGCTTACTGTAGTGCATCTATGGAACATTATAGTTTCCCCAAAGCAGACACACATCAAAATATCCACTGGGGTCTCAGAATCAGGTCGCCCAGTGCAGTCTGAGGAACTCTCCTCACATCTCTCCTGACCCCAGGACCTTCTCACTGAAGTTAAAGGGAAGTTGTTGGGAAAGACATGAGACCTGATTGTTTTTGACAGATAGACCATAGTCTCTGTCTTCTTTCAAATCATGGTACCTTCATGGCCCAAAATGAACTCATTTCCCAGTTGGGTTTTGACTCGGGTTATGGTAATAGTGACTAATGTCGCCTGGTTACAGAGGTCAGGTAAGCTCACTTCTTTCTAACTGTTTTTTTCCTTTCAAACGCTCAGTCTTCAGCCCCAAGAGACACTGAGTCAAGAGACATCAAAAGTCATACTGAGACAGCTCCTCTGGAGACACTATTTCACACGAGCAGAACAACTCCCCAGCACTTGATGCATGACACCAGCTGGGTTCCCCTTAACCCCAGCATTGGGAAATAGGCTTTACAATCTCAATTAAATCCTCAGATTTGACTTCATCAGCAATATTTGTGTATTTGATGGTCAGTAAATAAGGTTTTACAGTAAACTGATGCCAAAAGTTTTCCTGTATCAGACTGAATTTCCATTTGTTTCACTTCATTATTCTAGTTCCTGTTAGTGGTTTCTAGTTTAATACCATAACCAATCAGCAGCAAGCAACTTCTCTGTCCCACCGTGTTATTTCCCGTGAACAAAGAAGCTGCGGCTGCTGTTTTTCAAAGCAGCTAAGTAACAAACTAACAATCAATTCAGATAACAACTGTGCTTGTAGGGTGCAAAGCATGCATTGGGGTGAATTCACCAAGATTGTGCAAATAAGGCAAAAATAAAATGATCAAATCAACAGAAAGGGATAAATGTACATCGAACTATGCTGTTTCCATGAACTGTATTGAAACGAGGTTATATGCAGACATTTGGAGCTAAATATTTGAATGCAAAAGAGCATCCTTCCAAAACAATGTGGTGCAGCTCCAATATCCCTGGAGTTACAGTCAAATGAGTTATGTTTTCAGAGTTGGCGGTAACTGCAGTTAACCCCCCTGCATTTTTAAGGGGAGTCCACTCATTTTATTTGGGTCCCTGTGGACACAGTGACAGGATTATGTTTCATCTGTAAAATGTCCCACTCAGTACATAGTTACATTTCTTTACAAACCACATTTTCAAGGATCGTTGGCTCAACATCAGGGTCAGAAGTGTATACCTGAGGACTGACTCAGAAATGTGTAACTCTGTAATAAACCCTGACTGCATAATGCTGCATGTCACTCACACAACCCATAATAACTTCTGCACTCAGGAGCAAAGGGCAGCCCGCGACATGAACCTGATTGGTATGTTATTCAAATACAAAAGATAATAGTCATTGATACCTGAATAACAAGTGAAATACTTTAGAAAGATTACACAAGATCTCAGGGACTGTAAACAGAGGAAGAGTTACATATCATGTAAGCTGTAATGTCTATTGATTTGTTTCATTGCAACAGCACTTCTGTGGTTTAGCACATACTACAGTAAAGTCTTGTTTTTGTTTGACATATCTTTATTTATATCATAATAAGTCCTGCAGCTGTACACTTCTCTCACCAGCCTTGCATGTCTTTTATTTGTAACGTTAAAAAGGAACCCCTACCGTTATATGTCACTCTGGGTTTGGTTAAGCACAGCACCAGGTGCAGATCCATCTCATCTGAGGACACAAACTTGGAGCACACGGGGCACTTGAAGCCTGGAAGAAAAGAATGACAAACAATGAATAAGAGAATACACTCAGGGGACAGATAGAAAGAAGACGATAAGGTTACACACTAAAGGAGTTCTGGAGGTGTCCTCTCCTCTGCAGCAGTATCTGACTCCACTGATCACAGTCGATTTGTAAAGGGGCTTCCTTTGACCACATACACACGGGAACGTTTGCGTTTCACACTGTATGCGTTTTAAAAAAAGTCTTCCGTTCACACAAATTCGATTCATTTAACGTGTCCGCTCACACGAGACCGCTGGAAACGCTGGAAACGCTGTAGTACATATGCCAGACCTGTAAGATACACCAAAAGCAGCGAAGAAGACCCCGGAGCATGGTTGCCATGGTTGCCCTTCTGTTTATTCTCCGTGGTGGACGGCTTGTGCTCCTGCTCTAAATCTCTCCGGTAGTCCACCAACAGATGAAAAACACCCACCTCTCCGCCTCTTCCAAGGGACGAGGGAACCATGCGGCAGAGTTTCTGTTAACATTTTTCGCCGGTCAACATGTCCGTTAAAGTTGAAATCTTCCGGACGAAATTAGAAAAGTGCCGGTCAGAGGTGTTCTTTGTTATTTATTGAGCTTTAAAACAAATTGATAACGACTCTATATAATAATATAAGAATAATAAACGGTGCCTCTCTTTTCCTCCCCCTCTCCTGACAGCCCAGCAGCTGATCTTTGAGCAGGAGACGTGGGGAGAGGGAGGTGGGGGGAGAGGGAGGCGGGGCTATTTCATCTTTATCAGAAAATGATCGTATAGAGGCGTACAGACGGATCCGTTTGACCCCCCAGAGCGTTCCTTTTGCAGATCTATCCACCTTGGGACCCGTTAGTGTTTGCGGGGTCCATTTTGATCGTTTTGTTACGGCCTCGTGTAAACAAAAGGGCTATGCGCAAGAGAAACTATGGATACAACCCGTTTTGTCCTGTTGTAAACGGGGTCTGAGTTGTCTCTCCAGCCTCAGTAGCTACTGGTGCTGATTACCTGGGATAACACACCACCATCAAAAGACACATTGAGTTGTGTTGGGGTATCATCAGGGTAATACCAACAGTGAACAGCCATATTTATTTAGCTTAGAATGATTCTGATTTTAATGTTTCATTTATATTACATAAGATATTCATTCAATATTACCCCATTTATTGTATTCTATATATTTCTGGTTGGCAGGAATCTAATTGTGTCAACTTAAATTCAATCATTTGGACTATACTATGGTGCGACAACATCATGACTGGGCTCTTGGAAAGCTCTGGGAGGTAGGGGGGAGTTTTGTGACGCTAAACATTCTGAAGAGATAATAATAATAATAATAATAATATTCCATTCCATTGAATCTTCGGGAATTTTGCAGAAAATGAGATCATAAACGCACGTTAAGATACTTACACGTTTTGTCCAGCACAATACCTTCACTTATTAACACCACTATTATAATAGTTAAAGCAACAATATAATAGCCATCTTATATGGCCAATATAATGTAACAAAACCACATCACAGTAACCTCAGTTCACCACAGCGAAGCTAAAGGCGGCTAATGTTGGTAAGTAAACAACTAAGTAAAAACTTCAGACTTTCAACAGTTGGGTATTTACTGACATATTTTATGTCATAGAAAAAAACTTAAATATCTCGTAAGTTTGTATTAACCATATAAATAATTTCAGCAACCTCATCAAAAACTAATTCAAGTATCCGTTGACTTTCAGACGAGGGAGGGAAGTGCTATAAATTAGGGCTGCTCGATTAAGGCACAAATCATAATCTCGATTATTTGGGTCAATAATTGTAATTGCGATTATTAAATGCGATTATTCATTGACTTTGAAAACATCCATTTATTGTACTTTAAAACAAACGCAAATAATAATTTTAACTTGTTAAATGTTGAATTATACGTTCAGGGTAATCAACTGAAAAACCAATACAAAATAAAATAAATGATACATTCATATCTACATTTAAATAATATCAAAAATAATAAATACCAATAACCAAGATCAACAAACATGTTGCAGTGCACTGTCACAACCTGAAAACTCCTTAACATATAGCCAACATTTTGGTAAAACATATTCAACATATTCCACTCAGTTAAACATTAAAGGCTGGCCCACCGTCATGGTCCAGAAGTAACAGGAAATAAATGTTGAACTACAATTTAAGACCAAATAAAAATGTTTTGGCCACCATGGCAAATGCTGGTAGGGCTGCTCATGTCATCTCTTAAAGTTGTTTTGCTAAAACTTTCACACAGATTAGGTGGAAACAGTTACACCTGCTCTGATTTTAAACTCCTCACTTTACCCTGACTACAGTATGTGATGTCAATGAAGCCAAACTTTAGGTTATTATAGTTTATTTATGAGTTAAAAATTAAACATCATAACGATTTTACCAAATACCTTAATAGTGATAATGTCTTAATACTATATACTGCATATTGGATACGAATATTGGCACTTCTGGAAGATATTTACTGTATTGATTTTCAATGTGGATATGATGATCAATTATTCATGTTATTTTCAGAAAGATCTAATGGAAAAATATGTAGAGATGAAATGTCTACTCATTGATGAGTACGGATACTCATCGTTTCTGCACAATACTATGTTTATTAGGGCTGGTACTTTTTTTATAATTTGATTGAATAGATTGATTAATTGTTCTCCAGAAAATAGTGGAACTGCCTATTAGGTATAGGGTGGCATTGTCAAATTGTTTCTTTTGTCAAACCAAAACCCAAATATAACAAGGGAAATCAGCAATTTCCAAAGCTTCAACCAGCTTCAGTTTGAAATGTGTCTCTGAAAAGTGCCTTTACAAATAACAAAGACATTTAAGAGTTTCATTTACCTTAATGTATTAATCATTTAGCCTATTAATGCTTCAGCTTTGTGACAACATGTTCAGCCAAGTGCATAAATACAGCCCTTTTCCGTGTCTCTTCCTCTCTGTCCCGTTGACTGTGGAATAAAGCAGAGCAAACCATCATCTATTGTTTACTTTCATTGCAGGTTTTATATAGCTTTAAGCCTGTGATGTATAGGCAGGTGTTTCAGATAGAGTTTATATGGGCGGCAGGATTAAAAACATTTTGTAGAATCCTTGAAAATATCCTGCATTGTATTGCTATTCAGAAACATGCTAATCC
Organism: Notothenia coriiceps; assembly: GCF_000735185.1. Lineage (NCBI taxonomy): Eukaryota > Metazoa > Chordata > Actinopteri > Perciformes > Nototheniidae > Notothenia > Notothenia coriiceps. The sequence goes on along the minus strand of NW_011365224.1, from coordinate 427,129 downwards.
TCTGCCTCTTTTTAATCCACTGCAGACAGAAATCCTACAAAGGAAACTCGTGCCGGGTAATGTGAATGAAAGTTGTAACAGGAACTCATAATATCACGATGGTCTATCATAATTCCTGCCTGTTTTTAATAGAAAAATAGTGTTTTGCTCACGTTGATGAAGGGAAACATTTATGCTAGAGTGGGTAGAGGTGTGTCTCATGCTCGTCTAAAAAAATCTGATCTTGTGGCTGCCTCGTATCTTCATGAAAACAGGCTGTTTAATTGCTGCAGTAGTTAGCCAGTTTTGTACTTCAACACTTGGCAGATGGAAGACAGCCGAATCAAACAGCCGTTGCATACATCAAACAGGAGAACCTCGGTGATGCACTGCAGGCCAAGTCATTAGTGATGGCGTTTAGCAAGCTCTTCAGCTGACAGAAATGTAAATGAAACATAAATCTTGTTGTAGCTGGCTCAGACTGAACTGGATTTCCCAAGCTGTAACATGGACATACTAGACATTAAAGGGGGTAGGATGTGAGACCTAAGTGAAGTCCTGCTGAGTGTTTTGGCCTGAGATTGACTCCATAGCTGTTGGACATTTTAGCGTCCATGTTGTTTCACAAAGATTAGCTGTGCGCTACGTGCCTTTGCCAAAGCAGTTTTACCTTCTGCGTCTGTCTACATCTCAAAGTGTCCCAATCATTTTTTCTCTCTTCCTCTGAAAGCTATTTATAGCTGCTTTGCTCTGATTATATAATACGTGGTAAAATAAGAAGCAAATCGTGCCAGGTTCAACAAAGAAGGTGGGTAAGCGGAGGTGATGAGAGATAACAGGGTAATGACGGGTCAAAGATCAGACATATCACATCTCAGCCACCTCAGATTCAGACATTACACTGACAAAGCTTTGTTCAACAAAACAGACGAGGTGCCAGACAGAAATATTCAGCCTGTGAAGGTGGGAGGAAAAGCACTCGGAAAGAGAGGTGAGTCTAGGTGTATAGTATAGAAGTGAAAGTGGAAGAAGGCCTTGCTAGTTGAGGATGCCCGACCCGAGAAGCCTCATCCAGCCTGCTGCCTGAACACAAGCCAGGATTAGACATTCTGGAGAGTAGTTGGCAAACTGGGCGTCGTGGTTATAATGGAGGGAGCTCCGTGTGTTGCAGGACGACATACATAGGTCGGGACAAGAGAAGACGAAGAATTGCCCAGTGAATCACTCAGACCTGCCTGGGACGTGAGTGGCGGATGCTGAAAGGATGGGCGGAGCAGGAGAGGGAGTGACAGCTTTATACAGTGGGCTGTTGCTCAGCTGTAGAGTGGGAATGCTTGTGGGTGGGGAAGGTATGAGTGGAGTGGGGAGATTATGTAACAGTGTTACAAACATATGCCTGGTGATGCGAGGAAACCCCACATGAATTAGAAAAAGGTTACATGGGCAGATAGTTGTTCAAGGGACACTGAAAAATATATAAAGACAAATATAGAGAGAAATGAAATTCACATGTTCACCACCACTGCTTTTTATACTTTACGAACACCCTGTTGGCACGTAGGAAGCCAGGCTGTGTATTTGAGCATGACTGAGTTAATTGGACCATGTCACATCGTCAAGCTGCCCCTCTGCTTCCATATTCAGGCCCATCACAGACTTAATGTGTTCATCTCATCCCAGTGGTTTATGCTGGGAGGGTGAATGCATTGTCACACACCAACACACACACACAATCACGCAACATGGCAATACTAACCAGATGTTTTCTCCCCCTTTTCTCTCTCTGTGCAGTTTAGCACTGCATCCGGAGCGTGTGTTGGTGGCCACAGGACAGGTGGGCAAGGAGCCTTATATCTGTGTATGGGACTCCTACACCGTGCAGACCGTGTCCATCCTCAAAGATGTGCACTCACACGGCATCGCCTGTCTGGCCTTTGACCTCGAGGGACAGGTACAGTGGTGAAACAATGACACCTATTTTCAAATAGTATCTACTGAAATGTACTGTTACGTAGTCTTGTTTGAATTGCAGCCCAATTTTAAAATATCTTCTTCGAGGCACTGGTTCGTAGAAAAAGAGTGTCAACAGAAATGTTCGTTTTGAGAGGCAGCAATCAAAACTCCTCTATAGAGCTGCAGGCTGGCTTTTACAGCTCACCCGACGGGCTGAGTTACTGAATGACACATCTGTGATTACTCCAGCAGTATTGGCTGGACAGCTGCACACAGACATGCTCTACTTGGTAGATTTGACAGGAAAACAGTCAGCTGCAATGCGTGGTGTTAAGGTGAGAAAAGCTTTAGCACATGGTAAGCCTTTAGATACTCTCGTGAACAGAAACAGCCTGCACATGGACAGTGGGACCCTGCAATATAGGGGTACATTATTTGTAACTTGCTTTTGAACCTTCTCGTGTTTTGTTTTGAGCAAGGACCCTGCACACCACCAGTCAATACTTACACACTGCAGCCTCAACCCAATGTTGAAGTGGTCTATGAAAATCGTTACTGTTCGGTAGCAGTTCTAGGTTTTTATCTTTCCACGTCTTACCCTTCCTCCCGTGGGAGTTCTCAGAGTTATACCTCCTGTATTTTGCAGTAAGAGACAGGGAGATGACCCCGTGCTATTTTCCTGCTCGGGTAGAGAGCTGGGGATTTAGATGGAAAGTGACAGTATTTAAAGGCAGAGGAAGCTTCACCGCTTCTCAGTTTAGCGGCTCTATTTACGTTCCATCACTCCCCTTCCTGAATGAGAGGAAGTCAAAGCTGAACTCAAGACAATTCAGAATAATGCCTGGTGCCATTACTCTGCCCGTCAATTAAAGCAATATCACTGATGTTTGAGACATCTCTACTAGGTACTTTAGTCAGAGCTGCAGTTTTACAGCCTGTTAATACGAATTTAACTCATGACCTTTTGTTTTACTTTATTCCTATATGGAGTATAATATGCTGTGGTTGCTCATGTTACAATGCCTGCACACAGTAGTGCATACAATAATCTCTCAACACTACAAGTGTTACGGTTTGCGGAAAAGGTAGGACCCAAAAGCAGTATTAACAAAAAGCGAGCTTTAATTTACAAAAAAAAGCCGATGACAAAAGAAAACAAGAGACAAAGTTAGCATTACCAAAAACAGGGGAGCACGAGTAAATAATCGAGGACCCAAACATGGAGCGTGACAAGAAGGGAAAGACAAACAATGAACCGACACCGAACACAGGAAGAGACAAGACTAAATACAGGGAGGGGTAATCACAAGACGAGAAACAGCCGGGCAGGGGAGGAGAAACACAAGGGCCACAGGTGAACACAATCAGACAATTAGACACACCAGGGAAACTAACGACAGGAGGAAAAACACAGGGAAAACAGCAAAACACCCAAACCTAGACATAGAAACGTGACATAACATGAATATCGTGACAACAAGGTGCTTTTTTAAAATGTGTTGGCATCTCAGTTGTCATATTTTATTAATGCCAACTCTTCTAAGTGGGATATATTAGCTCATATTAGTAAGACTAAGAATCTATAGCCATGCTAGCAGCTCTGCAAAGTTAAGCTAAATGCTAACGTCAGCATGCTATGATCCTCACCATGACAATGCTAACAAGTTTATATAAAGCAGATCTATTGAATACCATGTTCCATATGTTAATGTAGCATGTTGCAAATTAGCACTAAACAAAAGACTAGATGAGGCTGATGGGAAAGGGATTCGTTTTGAAGATTATTGGTCATAAACCAAATGAATAGTTACCATTTTTACCTCATGGTGGTGATGGGGAAAATGGCAGGGGAACACCAGAGTCATTAAGATTCATTTGAATGGGACCATCAAGGCCTGTACACACTTTCAAGAGATTCCCTCTAACAGTTATTGGGATATTTCAGGCTGAACCGATTGGCGTCCAATGGCAGTAAGACATGCCTAAAGCCACATCGATAAAACGATTACTTGAGTGTTTTAGTTACTGAGTTACTTTTAAACCCCCTGATCCAATACAAGGTAAGAAATGCCTCAACGCAGACCTGTTATCACAGTCAAACACCTATTTAACAGTGGATAAGGAGGACATCTTTTATCATGTAAAGCAAGTATAGAAGGATTTCCATAATAGCTGCTCTTCTCTCTTCTGCTCTGCTGCTGCCTACTCACTCACTCAGCTATAGGAGGCTCCTCCAGCAAAAAGCACTCAAATGTGCTCAGTGGAAGCGCCAGGGGGCTGGACAACTGTTCTGCTCTGGAGCCCTCACACTGTAGCCTGTCATGCCGCAGTGCTAGCTCAGTTTGTTATGCAGTTATTAGTGCAACAGAGCAGAGTCAGTTCAATCTGTGATGTTTTTTTCTTTCTTTTTGCTCTCTTTGCAGTGTCTGGTGTCTGTGGGTTTGGACTCCAAAAACACAATCTGTGTGTGGGACTGGAGGAAAGGAAAAGTGTTGGCAGCCGCTCCCGGTCATACAGACAGGGTACACACTTTTCTGTCTTGTCTGTCTCTGTCACAAGCTCGGTATCGACCGACTGGATTCGCTATAAACGCTGGATGGAGCGCGTGCCCAAAGGGGACATAAACAAGTTAGGCCTGATTGATTGTGGGCTTTCCGGAGCCCTTCTGAGAGGGCGCACGGCTAATGAAAAGGAATTTAAAAAAGATGAAATACAGGCAGCTGTTCTTTTCTCATTCAGCCCACACACCATTATAACTCAGCCTGTGCAAGCATACACACGCAACACTTTCTTTTCACTTTTACTGTGTTTTTTTCCGTTCCTTTTCCATCTCTTTTGAAATATGATCTCAAGATTTCTGATTACATTTGAGAAACATGTAACTAGATGAAAATCAAATTGAAGAGTTATTTTCGAACGATCATTATTTTTGCATAATGACAAGCTTGATAACGTGTTTTGGTTATCGTGTAATAATCATTGTCTGTTTTTTTTACCCGCAGATATTCGACATATCATGGGATTTATACCAGCCGAGCAAGCTTGTAAGCTGTGGTGTCAAACATATCAAGGTACAGCTACTTCCTGGTCATTCTACGCCCTGTCGGTTACAGCTGCCTCTTGAGATTTCTTGCGGCTCATTTGCATAATATTTGAAAACAGATTATGATTTTTAGTAAGTCTGAAGAATCCATTGGCTACATGCCCCCTTCTTCCCTGGCTTGCATGCTTTATCGCCATGACCATATCAAAGTCTTAAAATAGATGTATGCAAATTCATTTTATATCAGAGTTCATGGTTATTAGGGTCTTAACATAAGTAGGACGGGCAATGACTCACAGACTCTTCCCTCAAATTTGTAGTAATCTGCAGCGCACAGAGGAAACATTTTTCCCTTTTTGGAGGAACTATGACTCTGCGACTCATCTCCCCTTTTTAGCTCTCCTCATTCAGCTTTTTGGAAAACACTCAACTGTGCAAACTGTAGCTGGGCTGGGCTCTCTTCATTTTCGGGCCTATCTCTATTACTTATTTTTCACAGAAGAGTGTCGCTCATGCAGGGTGTCTTTGCCAACCCTGGCCTTGGGATAGGTACTAGTGTTCCTTGAGTGGTATGACCATTAGGAAGTTACAAGGACTCCAAAGCCGCAGATGAAGCTTATTTTCAAAACGTTTGGAATAAAATGTCAAATGTGACCACTGGCCCTGGGAGGCTGAACATCGCAGCATGTGATGCAGTCGGGAGGTTTAGCCTACTGTTCCTATTTCCATGGGATAACATGTCACTGATGACTCCCTCAACTCAATCCAGCTTGACCTGCCTCCTCTCGTAGTAATTCCCCCCTGAACTCTTCCCCCACCGCCATTGGCACAGAAACCTCCTCCGGCCACTGCACCCCCCCCCAACCCACACTGAATCCTCCAGTCTTCCCCCTCCTCCTCTTTCCCTCCCTTCTGGTTTGCTGATGCCAAGGCAATCCAGCAATTGTCCCACATAATGCCCCAGCCTTCACCCTGCGGACCATGGGACATCTGCTCCCCGGTCCTGTGCTCGCTCAGCGATTATAGCACTCAGAGCATCCGGGAGATTTAGTCTCAGTAATCCACTCACTAGTGGGCTGAGGAAAACACAACCTCTTGTGACGAGGGCCAAGGCTGCTGGCCACGCTCTCCTACATGCAGCTTCTCCCAGCTAATTATACAGTGTGTTGTGTTTTTATTCATTTAGGACATGTCAGACCGTAGCATGGCATCTTCAGCCCACACACACAGAAACACCACACTTAGCAATCATCTGCCCCCAGCCTAAATGGTTGCTGATTAGAAAAGGACTGTATCATTGTTTTTGTGTGTTTAGCCCAGTCCTTTTGGCTTGTGACCCCTTTAAACAAATAGTTATCTTTTCACCACCACTTTCAATTTTTAACTTTATTTCTAAAGACGCAAAGTGGGTGAACACATAAAAAGAGAAACTGAATATTGTACACCAGAAATGTTTTAATTAATATCCTAATAATCTCTAGATCCCTCAGATTGGGAACTATAGTTGTAGCCCATTTACTACAAATGCTGTAACTTAACATCACAGCATCATCAACCATATATGTAAATACTTGAGTGTGTTTTTGTATTGTATGTTTGAGAGGTGAGCTTGAGTTTGACACCATGGGGATGAATTACCACAGCTTTTGAGAAAATCGACATTCAGCAGTTTCTTTGCAGTGAACTGCCAAAGAGTTGACCTCTGTTAGCGTAGCATTTAGCACTCTGACATCCTTCAGGGTCACTGTGGTCTGACAGGGGGGATATTATGAGCAAGATGAAAGCAGAAGCTGATGAGATTCACCCCTCTTTGCATTCACCTAATTTAAAAGGTTGATGAACCTTGAAGTGATTGTGAAGGTAACTCATGACTTACTGGGCCATGAGGAGAGACTTCTACTATAGCCTACCAGAGGGTTTTTTGGAGGATTCAAAAAAAAAAAAAGAAGTTATTTAGAGAAAGCAACCAGGTCCTGATTCCATATAAAAATTGCAGTTTCATTTTCCAGCACAATTCTACGGTGCTCTCCTTCTCCCTCTGTGCTTTTCTTTGCTGCTCCTGTCCTCACCGTAAACCCCCTCAGCATCACGATTCCTTAGTAATTCAGCAGCGAAGGGATTAGCCGCCGCCCGTGCCATGCTGCCTTATCAGTTGCGGGCAGGGAGGGCTGTGCATTCAGGCCGCATCCATCCCTGCTTCCTTTGCAACAGGCTGGGCCACAACAAAAAACTCCCACCCCCATCTCAGCCAACCCCCAGCACTTGACACACTTTCACCTGCGCATACACCTTCCCAGATTACTCGCACACGCACACCCTTGATCTTTGCTACTTAACCTTCAGGCTCGACCCCTCACATGCAAATGCTCACTTAAGGCTTGGTCAGGAGCTCAGGATTAAGAAAGAACTGTCCTGTTGAGGTGCTACAAGCTTCAGATGTGTGATTGCAGGGCTGTATCTGCGGCTGCGATGGCTGTCTGTGATAATCGATCCCTCCTGTTAGCACACAGCAGCCCTATCAGTCAGGAGGATAGTTGTTAGTGAGGGTGTGACAGGCTGTCACTGTGGAGAAGCTCATGTATTCATCGTGTGACTAGCAAGACTTATTGTGTTTGTAAAGGCACAATACCACCTACAATTTCTGTCTTTTCTGAGCTGTATCAGATTTCTCTCTTCTTCAGGTAAATCAGAGAAGAAGCCATTCTGCCATTTTCCTGCTGCTTGCCTGGGATAAATGTGTCTCTTTTTTTAACGTGCAGACAGCCGTGTCTCTGCATTCAAGACACCCTCCTCGAGCTTTCTCCCTGTGATCTCATCTCCATGCAGACAGAGCGTCTCTCTTTAACTCTCTCCTCCCCTGTTTGATAGATTGAGTCCCCCAGAGGAGGCCATACCCATGCATCCCAATGACCTTGTTCATAAATAATGAGCCCACGCGTCTGTGTTCGTCTATGTCTGTGAATGCTGATCAGGTGGTTACAGCACTGACCCCCAGCAACAGTTCTCAGTATCACGTACAGAGGAGGGGGGAACATTGCAGTGTGACCTTGCTTTCTTCCAAGGTGTACGTGTTTGTGATATTAATGGAGTTGCTCTGTGTGTGGCTGTCAAACCATAAATAACTGGATGTTTTTGACTTTGTAGAATCAAAATGTTCCATAATTCTTGCAGGACAGGATTACAAGGGGGGATTATTAGCCACAATACTCTTTTTCTGTTTGCAGTTTTGGAGCTTATGCGGTAATGCTCTCACGCCCAAACGTGGTGTCTTCGGCAAAACGGGGGATCTCCAAACCATCCTCTGCCTCGCCTGCGCCAAGGACGAGGTCACATATTCAGGTGCCTTGAATGGCGACATCTACGTGTGGAAAGGGATTAACCTGATGAGGACAGTGCAAGGAGCTCATGGGGTGAGTTGGCTGTGTTTTCCTGCTGTGTGGCACCGCGTGATTTTGCATCCTGCTGCACCAGATACAAAAGACTCACAGTAAATCTAGTCAACTTAAACAGGGTCGGAGCCATGCACGCTGGCTACGTTTGATTCAACTCAGTAGAAAAGGATCAGCCGTTTGCTCCGCAGGATTAAATGATATCTATGGGATCAACAGCTGGGTGAGGGGATGGGTGGATGGGGGAGGGGATAATAAATACAGTACATGTGCACGGCCGCTTTTTGTGCCACCAAATGTCTCACTGAAGGTTTTACAAGGTGCATTGTCGTGTATACAGAAACTGTTAGCTAAAGGAGGTCATCAGTGGAGCACTTCAGTAATAAATAAACAAATATGACACCTCCCGTTTACCTAGTTCTGTTTTATCTTGAGGCCACCGCTTTTAAACAAATGCCTGGCTGAGCGGCAGCAATATGCGGTGTGTTGCTGGGGCCTGTTCTGTCATTGCTCATTTGTTGTGCAGATCCTCACTGACAGCCTGTCATTTCCTCCAGTCAGGGATTTTCAGCATGAATGTCTGTGAGGAGGGCTTCGCCACCGGGGGCCGAGACGGCTGCGTCCGGCTGTGGGATCTCAACTTCAAACCAATTACTGTCATTGATCTCAGGGAAACAGACCAAGGATATAAAGGTAAAGACAAACCACCTCCTCCTTCCTTTGATACTGAAACGTTGCAGGCCAAACTGTGGTCTCCTGAAGCAACGGAAGAACTGTCTAAATCAAACAAAAGAAAAACACCCTTTCTGTTCTCTTTACTAACCCCCTCTTTCTTCTTTTCTATTTTCTCCATCTCTTGTATTTATAATCTTGGACCTAACAGTAGCTAGAGGTGAAAATAGCCGAGGTGGGTAATGTGACTGCAGATGGAGTATATGACCATGTCAGTCTGTTTGTAGCCGTCTGCACATTGCTGTTCCTCTTGTTGTCAGTAAGTCAGAGCTCTGCTGCAGTTTGACGCCGTATACAGATGTCATGTTCACATTATGTATACAGCACATGCTTCCTTCATCCTGTTCTTGCTGTATTACCCAGCGTCACAGTTTGCAGATTGGCTTGACAACATGTGCCGTCATTATAATTTCTGTTAAAACCTCGGCCCTGGGTTGTCTGCAGATGGCTATATGCACCTCCTGTCTTTATTATCCCTGTCGCGTCTCTTATAATGACTGTTTAAGCGTCGTCAAATGTATGCATGCTTTTTCAAGGTTTTTTCCCGTGATTTTGAAGTCTAGTTTTGTGTTTCTGGTAGGGCTGTCTGTGCGCAGCGTGTGCTGGCGGGGAGATCACATCCTGGTGGGCACGCAGGACAGCGAGATCTTCGAGGTGGTGGTCCACGACCGCACCAAGCCCTTCCTCATCATGCAGGGTCACTGTGAGGGGGAGCTGTGGGCTCTCGCCGTCCACCCCACCAAGCCTTTGGCCATGACAGGAAGTGATGATCGCTCAGTCAGGTGAGGAGCCGCTCACGTTACGATTCTATTACTTGTATTGTAACTAGTAGAATGTTTTTTATGATAGCCCTGTTTATAAAATGACAAAAAAAAATGTTTTCTTTCCGTTCTGGCTTTGGTTTCCTTCCTCAACACCCCCCACACACTCTATCCATTAGTCTATTTTTTATTTTTGCACACGTTGCTTCAATTTATGGTGACAGACTTTCTCTGCACCTTCCTACACTCGCATTGTGAGTGTCAATCCTTTGCCAAAAAATGAAACAAAACACACAATAAACAATGTCAAACATTTTCAATAGATTTCAATGTAATGATGTTATCTCAAATTCTTCCTGCCAAATTAATCCTTTAGGTGAAATCTGATACAGCCCTAAATCAGCATATTTAGTTATATATACCTAATCATAATTTGAGCAAAGTTAGCTGTTCTAAAATGCTATAATAACGGTGCACCAATTCATTTAGTTGAGTTTTTTCACCTCTTTCCTCACTAAAGTCTACAATAATAGTTGCAGTTGTGGCTGTCAGTATACAGTCCAAAGACACAGGGCAGACCTCATTGCTGTGGTTGTTTGACTCTGTAATCCCATCACTGCTCTGCCTCTTCATTTGTCCTACTTCTCTGCGTCCAAAGGATATGGAGCCTTATAGATCACGCGCTGATTGCTCGCTGTAACATGGAGGAGCCGATCCGCTGTGCCGCCGTGAGCACTGATGGCATTCACCTGGCACTGGGAATGAAGGATGGCTCCTTCACCGTTCTGCGAGTCAGGTGGGTACACAATTCCAAATGTAAAATCCTCTGTGAATGGCCACAATGATGAAGAGCTTCGTCATTTTGTGCTCATTTTAGCTCCTAATTTAAGCTACATGTTTTTCTGCTGTCCCCTGCAGAGATATGACAGAGGTGGTCCACATCAAGGACAGGAAGGAAGCCATACATGAGTTGAAGTATTCTCCCGACGGGGGCCACTTGGCTGTTGGCTCTAACGATAATTCAGTGGACATCTATGGCGTGGTGCAGAGGTACAAGAAAGTGGGCGAGTGCATTGGATCCAACAGCTTCATTACGCACATGGATTGGTCCACGGACAGCAAGTTTTTGCAGATAAATGACGGCAGCGGCAGGAGGCTCTTCTACAGAATGCCAAGTAAGTCCAGGTTCCCAAGTTATATCAATATAAATCAATTTCTCCGTATAACACTTACAATCAAAAGCCGAGAAGCAGTTGCTTTGATATGATACTGTCACCGAGCTCCTTTGTGAGATAAAGTTTCTTTGTCTTCTTCTGTTGAGGTGGGAAGGAGGTGACCAACAGGGAGGAGCTGAAGCTGGTTCAGTGGGCCTCGTGGACGTGTGTGTTGGGCCCTGAGGTCAATGGAATATGGCCCAAGTACTCGGATATCAATGACATTAACTCTGTGGACGCCAACTTTAACAATCAAGTCTTAGTAACAGCTGACGACTATGGATTGGTCAAACTTTTACGATATCCATGTGTAAAAAAAGGTAACGTTTGAAATGATGGCATGAATTCCGCTTTTATTATCTGTTGTGTTACTGAAATGTTTCCTCTTGATTTTAGGTGCAAAATTTAAAAAGTATTTAGGTCATTCAGCTCACATAACAAACGCCAGATGGTCACATGACTACCAGTGGGTCATAACTATTGGTGGGGCCGATCACTCGGTGTTCCAGTGGAAGTTTGTTCCAGAGAGGAAGTCTAAAGAGGCTGTGCATATAGCGCCACAAGGTAAGAGGAAATCCCCCGAAATAAGTTTTACCCAATAAAAGGATTTACATTTGACATTATAATTGCTTTAATTAGCAATATTAGTTCCATTTTCATGAAGCTGTGAGTGGAGACCACTGAGTTGCATTAAAGTTATTGTTTATTTCTAAAAATCAGAAGCTCCTGCCAAAAACATTATCAAATTAGTCTGAGTGGAGATAGAAAGTTGGAAGACTCAATCTTCCCCTCAAGTACTGCAGTGCGCAAGCCTTTTAAAGGTATTGCTTTTGGGATAGAAAAAAAATACACCTGTTGAAAAATCTGCTTTCCAACACCATTTAAAGATCACTCATTGACTTATACCCAATAATATGAAAAGACAAGTTTGACAGACAAGAGAAGGGAAGCTGTAGAGCTTTTGGTGTGCATATTATTTTTAAACAAGAGCAAATGTCATAAGATGTCTTGTATCTGTTTAAACAAGACTATTTAATCAGTATTGTGGAATTAATACGCATTTTAAGGAGTAATATGTTAAGGTAACTGTTACATAACACTGCTCCCACTAGCCTCCTGAACTTGATGTGCTAAACCACCAGAGAGTAATGTATGAGACTGTTCCTTTCCTTAAGATTGCTCCTGAGCCACCAGTTTTATGAATCTGTGCAGAGAGCCATCCCATTAATTAGGACAGATCCAATAAAAGTGAACAAAGCTTAGAAAGTATAATTGCATTGTCATTCCCAAGTCAAATGTTTGTTCCAGAGACAGAGCACAGCTGTGCTTTCTGAATTTAAAGCACATACTTACCGCCTTTCTTTTTAATTTTCCTAATGGATCTTGTGAGTAGCCGCCCTCAGCTGCCAGTTCTGCTTATTGCCTTGTCTTGGCACGGCTGTACTTTGCTGCATCAGCATTTTTCTAAATGTGTCTTGAGCGATGTCACTGTAAAGCACGGCTGCCTGATAAATAGCAGATGTCACAGATTGACCCTCACTTCAACTGAAACAGGATGAAGTATTTGTCACTTTCCGGCAGTGGGATTTTTGTCTTATTTAAAGGCAAGGTAACTCTTTACTTGCAAGGTGTGATGCAGCCTTGTTTCTGCCCGCAGAGAGCTTGGCAGACTCTAACAGTGAGGAGTCGGACTCTGATCAGTCAGACGTACCTGAGATGGACTCAGAAATCGAGCAAGAGACCCAGCTCACGTATCGACGACAGGTTTGTTTTCACATCAGATATGTTCACCTTTTAAAACATGTCTCTGCAAAATCAACAGAGAAGGGACACACTTTTCTACATGTGAACAGATTTATAAAGAAGATCTACCTCAGCTCAAAGAGCAGTGCAAAGAGAAGCATCGAGCGACGGCCATGAAGAAGAGAGAGCGAGCACCGGGGAGCGGGGTGAAGCTGCACTTCATTCATGGGTAGGCTTACCTCTGTAGAATCATAAAAGAGAAACTGGGAAGGCAGATATTGTGAGATGAATTTCAATTAGGCTAGCGTTTTTAAATTGGACATCTCACTTTTGTAATGAATCCTTTCATAAAGTCCTTTTCCTCCCTTTCTTACCTTTGCAGCTACAGGGGTTATGATTGCAGGAGCAACCTGTTCTACACCCAGACCGGGGAGATAGTCTACCATGTAGCTGCCATTGGGGTTGTGTACAACAGACAGCAGAATACCCAACGTTTCTACATGGGCCATGACGATGACATCCTGTGTCTGGCTATCCACCCTCTGAAGGACTTTGTAGCAACAGGCCAGGTAGCTACCAGCTCTCCTAACATCAAATGTTCAACATTTTTTTATTAGTTAAGTTCATGGCTCCACAGAGATGAGCATAAAGACATATTGAACATGGTCTTGTATAAATCAGTTGAATCAAGAGGATTGCGTTCATACTTTGGATATTCTTGTCTTTTAAGGTCGGCAGAGATTCGGCTATCCACATATGGGACACAGAAACGTTAAAACCCATGTCTGTGTTGAGGGGTTTCCACCAGCTCGGAGTGTGTGCTTTGGACTTTTCTGGTGAGTCAGCACTGTTTTTTTAGACTGTCTCTTATCCAGGCCGATTCAACGTAACATGTTTACCAATACTCCACACATCCTAGCTTTCACAGGGGAACACAATATATCTTATTTCCCACATTAAAGAAACGGGAAGATTCACAAGCCACACACTTTACAATGAAAACCCTATTTCTGCTGTCCGTTAGTCTTGGCAGTCTGACTGCATCAAGGTAGAGCTGTTCATCTCGCTTCCCTTAATTGGCACCAGACAGAGGCAGTGAGATGTTGGTGTCGGTGAATCACCTGCTGTAGATCAAAGATCTGTAGATCCGTGCTGGACTTAATAGTTTTGTTTTTCCCTCCACAGCGGATGGCAAACGGCTGGCCTCGGTGGGCCTGGACGAAAATCACACCATTGTGTTGTGGGACTGGAGGAAGGGGGAGAAGCTGTCTGCCATGCGGTAAGTACAGTTATAGAAGAGTGTTTACACGGCTGCAGGTTTGCCTTTTTATCAGCACACAGCCCCATGTCTCAAAAGCTTTGACAATCCTTCCTTTCAACACTAACGATCGTTTCAGCGCTCTTAGTTTAAATATGGACATTTATGGATGAGGGTTAAATTGGAGCCACTTTGCTGTGCAGAGCTGGCGGCGTGATTGATGGAGCAGAGGAAAAATGGGGGATTAGTTACGAGGCGGCTCCACTGCAACACTTAACCCTGAATGGTTGGAGTAGGAGTTTGCCTCAGGGCCCAATCTGCAGATCCATAGTTAAAGAGAATCACTTTTAATCTTCAATGGGCTCATATCGGCAAGTTGGCTGCTTGTTAACAGATTGTATTTAGCTATGAAAACATATTTAGTAATGCAAGTTTTTTCTACAGATGAACCGGGTTTCTGACGTTACAAAATAATATCGTAAGTCAAATGGGTTTAAGAAATAAAACGTAGTACTTACATGCTACCAGTTTTGTTTCTGAAACAAACTTGAGTATAAGACCTTAAAATAAACCTCTACTTCACAGCAGGTACTATTATATAACCTGAACCAGCAGACGTATCATACTGGCAAACATCTGCATCCCAAAATAGATTTTCTTTTGCTTTGTTGCTTGTTCCACTTGATGTTCATATTTAGTATCTACTCCGTTCCCCTGGCTGGTTTGGAGCCGTGCGTCGCGGTTGCTCTCCTGCGTATTGTTTTCCAGGCTCAGGGACAGCTTGGAGCTGCACTAATCTCCTCTGCAGACCCTGGTGGGCAGTGCAGTGAGGCGGGCAGAGGGAAATGGGGCCTGACAAAGCCTTGCTTGTGCACCGCCTCTGTCTAGTCTTCAGCTGGGAGAGGGGGAGTGGGTGCTAGAGGGAGATGAGCACAAAGGGCAGCGATTAGAGAACTTAAAGTGTCAGGTGTTGTCCAGCGCATTAAAAGGACCAGCCACTTATCCTCACTGCTCATATTGTGCGATGCAATAAAAGGGCAAAATACATAAAGTGTATCTCTCATTCTAGTGCGTTTGTCATGGTTACTAAGAAGCCGTGAAAGAAATGTGACCTTAAAATGTGAGAGTGTGTTTTTATGTCAAAACTAATCCCGTCTGGTGCCACAGTCAGTTACTTGTATGTTATTTTATCTATTTTCTATTTTCTCTCAAAGTGAGAGAAAGATGTATAAAATACAATGTGATTATAAACAGAAATGAACGAAGGAATACAAATGAAAAACAATTAAATAAAAGCAAATAAAATATTTGAGTCCTGTCTAAATAATAGCTTGATAGAAGTACTGTGGCTGCCATGATTTCTGATTTTCATTAAACATTATCATGGCCAGAATATTTCACTGTAAAATAAAGTTTGTAACCATTAATAACGTATATCATATATTGTATATCGTGTCACAATACATATCATGTGTTTTTATTTGACCATGTCACCCTATACCTGGATTCATTGTGCCTTTTCTGACGCATTGTTATACTCCAACTATGCAACTTAATTTTGTTCAGACATTGAGATACAGAGAGTGAGGCATATTTCCACATTGCTGTGCCGTGATTAAAAGCCTCAGTGCACTCTGCCCTTGAGTTGTTGCTTACAGTCAGAGTGAATTCATTATTTATATTTCCACTTTGTCATTCCAACTGTGGGCAAAAAATGATGAAAGTACATTTTGTTTCTCTCAAGACCAAGGTTTAATAATAGATAAAACATCTTGAGTGTATGTGAAGAAATGTACACATTTAATGCTTTTTCTCCATGCATACTTTTCAGGGGAAGCAAGGACAAGATATTCGTTGTCAAAATAAATCCCTACCTTCCTGACAAGCTTATCACAGCGGGTGTGAAGCATATAAAGTTTTGGCATAAGGCTGGTAAGACCCCTGAGCTTTCTTTTTGTTGACGAGCCGAGGCTCTAACAAGCGGATCTCTGGCTTAGCGGTGACACATCTTACTGAGAGTTGAATGTTTGTCTCTCTTTCAGGTGGTGGTCTAATTGGGCGCAAGGGGAACATGGGGAAGACGGAGACTATGATGTGCGCTGTGTACGGCTGGTCGGAGGAGATGGTGTTTTCAGGCACCTGCAACGGGGACATTTGCATCTGGAGAGACATGTTCCTCATGAAGACTGTCAAGGCTCATGATGGCCCGGTTTTCAGTGTGCACGCTCTAGAAAAGGTACCGCGGGGAAATAGACAAACTTTTCTCGGAAAATAATCAATTATGAACCTAGATTGGAAGTGTATTTTTCTGTCTGTTACTTGTTTTTGTATAGTTTTCATATTGCATTTGACATTTTCAATTGGAAGGCTTTTCTCGCTAATGTAAATGTGAATATTTTTATAGGGATTTGTGACTGGAGGAAAGGATGGTATAGTTGCTCTGTGGGACGACACATTCGAGAGATGCCTCAAGACTTATGCCATCAAGCGATCCGTCCTAGCTCCAGGCTCTAAAGGTAAAAAGGTTCCCCCGGTTCTCAGTTGTCCTTGGATCATTATTTCTTGTTATAGAAATGCAACCATCCCAATGCAAATCCATTTAAAACAGTCAATGCTTTTAGCCGACATGAAGATTGCCTCCTGGTTGAAGCTAAGGTCTCTATGATTCATCCACTGTACAGGGTTGCTCTTGGAGGACAACCCCTCCATACGTGCCATATCTCTGGGCCACGGCCACATCCTGGTGGGGACCAAGAACGGAGAGATCCTGGAGGTGGACAAGAGTGGCCCCATCACGCTGCTGGTACAGGTAAGATACCGCTAAAAATAACCCCAAAACCTGTCACCTGTATTGAAGATGCACTAAAGTTTCTTTTCTTTTTTATTGCAATGACCTGGCAGAAGCAGTGTGCTACTTCTTTCGTGATGTGTTCAAGAGTACTCTCACTATGGAATACTTAACTTTATTGTCTTAACTTTCAATCTCAGTTGATTTTAAGACACCCTATTTACTCGTAGTAAGAGAAAATGTGGTTGAAAAATACAGGCCCAGATTACTGGGGGCAGAAAACGTTAGTCGTTTTAATAAAGAAGTTGGGCAATAATTGGAGTTTTCCATCATTCTGTGAGCAACTGTCAGACAGATAGTCGACGGTTACCTGGCTGAGGAGTTGGAGATGTGCAGCCTGTCGCCTGCAGCCCTTTCTCTAACAGCTCACTGTCGCTGCTCCTGACTCTTTCATTATTCCCTGACATATTTCAAACTGATTAACTGTCAAGAAATACTAAAATAACCATATTCTATTTTTGTTGACACGTTTATGTGGAACGAGAGCAGTCAGTGTGAAGATAACCGACAAGCGCATGCATTTTCTGTGCAAGTACATGGTGACAAAATGATGACGTTGCTTTATGGCTGCAAAAGTTTTAACTTAAAAAACATCATATTATCTTATATCATATCATAATGCATATCCTTCCTTGCACAGCGACCCAGAATCACCAAGGAGGTGGCTATGAACAGCGATGAATTATTGCTGCCTAATGGGAGATTGTTAATTTAGTTAAGTGGTCATTCAGCGTCGGCCCGGCCCCCTTAGTTATATGCAGCCAGAGCGATGCTATTGATTGCCCTTTTCAAATGCTTCAAACTACACAGGCACATTCTGATGGATGGGATGAATTGATGAGAAACCAGAGGTTGTCCTCAGTCGGCTGCTGTGTAGGCAACAGGCCTGTTGTTTCTTATAGTATCCTGCAGATTATATAAGATATTTATCACATAAATATATCTGATTGAGTCAATTGCTGATGTCAGGAAGGAGGAACATACAGCATAAAGATTAGGTAGATTTTCATGTTCTCTTAAACAAGAAGTTATTTTATCATTAAAATGGTATAAGAGTATAATATATAATAATAAGATCAGTGTTTCCCCTAGGTTTACTGCCTTGGCAGGGTGCTGCTCGGGTATTCCGAGAAAAAAAATTCGGGACACCCGAATTTTTTTTACCCTCTGGAGCAGAGAGAGGAGCTGTGGATTATTGTTATTGATATCGTACAGTAACAAAGTATTTGTACATTAAAAAGTAATAGCAATGTACATGGTTACACTGTACTTTATTTACTGTTAATTCACACCAGTATTAGCTTCTTATCATATGATCATACACTTTTTTCTCTCATATTGATAGATCAGATCACACTGACTACAGCATATAAATTGACTGCTGCAAGCCTGTGCTGCTGCTGCTGGCTTCTCTCTGCATGCTATCCTCTATTGCTGGAGGCAGCTCCACCTCATCTGATCTCTGATATGAAAGCCAATCGTGTTATGATCAATACTGAGCTATTGGTGTGAGTCTAACATTAAACAAGCGTCCTGCTTGTCCATACTTGCTGACGATACATTTTAAGTGACCAATTTGTTGGGTCACTGCCCTAAATGCGGTAGCATCCAAGCTAGCAAATCCTGCATTAGCCTCACATCAACAGGTGTAGACCCAGAACATCCACATTATCCTGAGCTAATTACTGAATAAACCAACTCACATCTCCTGTCTTTTTTTTTCACCCAACTCATTAACTATTCTTCTGCTGGCGTTTCATTATTGTTTTCTGTCAAATTCAATACTGTAGTTTCAAAACCGCGGAACCTGCCTCACCCAGTCTGTGAGCTATTTTTAGAATGCGCACGCTACGTTCGTTGTCCACCTGGGCAGGCTGTTTGTGTCCTTCTCCCGTGACGATAACGACTTGCGGTTAAAACATAATAATAAACGAATTTGAAACCTGGTGGCGCGGACACAACGGCGCAGACAAGAGCTGTTGTTTCTCTCCTTTTCCTCCGCTCTTGCTCTTCTGATTGTGAGTGGTGTGCATTCACAAAGTGATGTGTGCTTCGTGTGTGTGTGTGTGGGCAGACCGCAGAGTGAATGCTTGATAATCACGCAAAGGCCATGTGAAACATGCACATTTGGATAATACAATAGGCTTTAGTTTATTTAATAAAAGGCACATGGTTCAATGTGAACAGTTGATGCCGTAGATAGGTTACTTCAGTTGCAATGTATTGGTGCTCGATATACCTAGTATGATATACTTTTTTTTAAATAATAAAAATAAAAAATTAATAAAAATAGAAAAGTAAAAAACACCTTGAATTTCAGGCAGGGCGCGGGGCTCCGTTGGCAGGGCGCAGCGCCCCGCCAAGACAATGGTAGGGGAAACACTGAAGATTATACTATATTATCATTATAACATACAGAATTATAGGTAAATAAATAAACAAATATAAAAAATAGCAGAAGCAGAATCTTAGAATATTCAATATTTACTAAAAAGTATCCATTATTATTTTAACAAACTTGATCGGTCAACCCCTTTATTAAAAAATATATATCATTGATATAAATATATTTTATATTAATTTAAATGCTTAGACTTATCCGACAGTATGGCTTAAACCGTATATTAGTCCTGTAAGTAAATTAAGGGAGAACACAGTGATTTCGTTAAAGAAACTAAATAAAATAATAATGCTAACTACATTCTTTCTTTAAAAAAGCCCAAAAGTTTCCTGACTAAGTCGACAAATGAAATTAATTTTGATTTGTTTTGTGTGTCTGCAGGGTCACATGGAAGGTGAAGTGTGGGGCCTGGCCACTCATCCCCATCTCCCTCTCTGTGCCACTGTCAGCGATGACAAAACGCTGCGCATATGGGACCTCTCACCCAGCCACTGCATGCTGGCTGTACGCAAGCTCAGGAAAGGTGAGTCACTGCTCAGACACTAACAGATGAGTGCGTCCTCTGACAGGAAGTGCACTGGCCCTGGGGCTTTAACAAACACATTGTCCTCCACAGGCGGCCGTTGCTGCTGCTTCTCCCCTGATGGTAAAGCTTTGGCTGTGGGTCTGAATGACGGCAGCTTCCTCATTGTGAACGCAGACACCCTGGAGGACCTGGTGTCCTTCCACCATCGCAAGGACATCATCTCCGATATCAGATTTTCTCCAGGTCTGCCATTCAACTCTTCACCCTGACAAAACTCCCCTGAAATCCTGTCTGATAAATAAACAGGCCTCTAAAATCTGTGTGCCCTTCAAAGCCTCTGAGAGTGTGTAGGATGCAGAAGTTCAGCAGGTGTACACATTTCCCTCCTGCTGTCAGTGGGGACGATATTGCTGCAGGCCTGACCCAAATTAATTGCTTTCTGTAATAAGGCCAGACGGAGAGCCAGTAAAATAGGAATGAGTAACATTGAGTGCAGACAAAGTGAGAGCAAGAAACTAAAGTCTCCTGGACACTTAACCTTAGTCCACATTGCAATCGATCCTGTTTCTCAACCCAACACCCACGGGCCTCCATCTTGTACCAGAACTCACTGTTTAGAGCAGTGTGAAGCTGGAAATGTGTTTCAGTATGGTTAAAATAGGTTCATCCGTATGTTACAAGTGTGATATTTTCTTGAGCAAAATAGATTGGTAAGGGCTATCTTTGCAGTTCAAAGTAAAAGTCTGTTCAGCCAATGTGTCAAGAAAGAAAGTAAACCATCTTGCCAGCAAATCTGATGATTTCAAAGAGTATAACACCAGTAGGCTATCAGCTGTAGGTATATTTACAACATGACATATTGGACATTTGACCAAGTGAAACTGTCAAAACATAACTCTTTAAAAGGTCTCCTTAAAGTGTCCTGTTAAGAGGGAACAAAGGACCTTGAGGAGTCTGGGATATGAATAGGCTCCTGTGTTTAGCGGTCATTACATTTACTATGTTCATTATCATAGTGTTTGCATGCCCAGAATGTGCTTGTTAGCTCTAGACATAAAGTACAGCTGACATGAGTGTAATGCAATTAGTTCTGCAGTAATTAACCAGAATATTGGATGAATTAGACGTTTGAACTCTGAGCAAATTGCAAAGCAATGTTTTTTAATATCTCTGTCTGGAGCACAGTTGTAAAACCCCTGCCTATAACTAACCACCCTCTCCCTTGTGTCTGCTCAGGTGTTGGGAAGTACCTTGCAGTGGCATCAGGAGACACTTTTGTGGATATTTACAATGTAATGAGCAGCAAACGTGTTGGGGTGTGCAAAGGATGCCTCAACTACATTACCCATCTGGACTGGGACAAGAGAGGTACAATGCTTCCTTAAATACAATTGTCCCAGTAAATCCTTGCAAACGACTGCGACATTAAAAATAACATATTCAAAATGTCTCTGTTAAAGCACAGTTAAACACTGCGGCCCACTGGGCTGTTTCATTCACAGGAAAACTACTCCAAGTCAACACGGGTGCAAAGGAGCAGTTTTTCTTCGAGGCTCCTCGCGGCAAGAGGCAGACGATCCCAGCGACAGAGGTAAGCTGCCGGAAATATTCGTCCATCGAAAACATGTTTTGTGGGGGGGGGCACAGGGAGCAACGGTTGTTGGCCCACATTTTTTTACTTCGGGAGCAGAGGAGGCTCGCTCGAGGAGGGGCAGTGAAGCATTATCACGGCCCACTTTTTACCAGTTTCATTCTAAATCTGGCAGTGGAAGAAGACTAGTGTTTAGGGTCCCCTTAATAAAGTGTGACATTCAGACACCATGCACACAGCAGAGAGGGGAGCATTAAGAAAATAAGGGTCAGAGATGATAGATGCTGTTAGGTCGTGTTTCCTCTCCCCTTTCTCTCTTCCTGCCATGCATCTCACTCTTCTCTTGTACACTTAATCACAGGATCATTATTGACAAGTTGAGACGCTGCTACTCCTCTTCCCACCTTCTTTCCTTTCCATCTACCTTCCCTCCTATATTCTCTATGATTGTATGGGACCTTTAAAGGAATAGTTGGACATTTTGCTGTAACAGAGACACAATATACAACACATTATTCAAGATATAACGCTCTCTATGGTTTATTTGCTGACTGTAGAGGCTCTATGAGCTTAGCCTGAGTACATTTTTGTATTGTTGTTCTATCTGAATCATAATAAGGTTTATTGCAGATTAGGTTCTCCCTTCGTTAAATGCTATAAAAAAGTCATTTATTTTTAAGTAGCATTGGTTTATAATGAACTGAAAAGTTATGACTTTTTTTGTTTGTGTTACAGCCTCAATTGCTGTAAAAAAGATGGGAGACCAGAGTAACAAAGCTTAAACAAATGTGAAAGTCAGTAATGTATATGGGTGTGTTAAATGTGAAAAACAAACAAAAAAGCAGCTGTGTCCAAAAAGAACAGTCTGACAAGGTATATTTGATCAGACTGATGATTTTCTTTATATGTGTAACAAGTTCTATAATTGAACCAAAATCATTTAAAGTAAAAAACGTTTTGTAAATGAAATTTCAAATGAAGCTTGACTTACTCTCTTGTCTCAGGTGGATAAGATCGACTGGAGCACGTGGACGTGTGTCTTGGGATCGTCTGTGGAGGGCATCTGGCCTTTGATCAACGAGGTCACAGAGGTCACCGCCGCCTGCCTTAGTAACGACACGAAGGTGCTAGCAACAGGGGACGACTTGGGCTACGTGAAGCTCTTCAGATACCCTGTCAAGGTCCGACACAGTGCCTATGTTTCATTCTTTGTATTTCTGGGCTGAACGCCTTAAGTCTTGAGGCTTTGGTTCATGCAAATATTATGTTAATTTCTGATAATGTCACACGTATTAAACAAATGTTGTCCCTCTCCCGCAGGGGAAGTATGCAAAGTTCAAGCGCTATGTGGCCCACAGCACACATGTTACCAATGTGCGATGGACCCATGACGACAGCCTCTTGGTGACGGTCGGCGGCAGCGATACGTGCCTCATGATCTGGGCCCATGAGCCCGAGGGCCACCGGGAATTCAAACAGTGTGACAGCGAGGAGTCGGACATCGAGAGTGAGGACGATGGAGGTGAGACATTGGCGTCCTATGAGCTTTTTATTCATTGAATGTTTCCGTTGCTCAAACCTGAGTCATTCCCGTCTTTTTTTAGGTTATGACAGCGATGTGACGAGAGAGAACGAGATCACCTACACCATCAAGGCCTTATCCACCAACATGCGACCCATGACGGGTGTGAAACCCCACCTGCAGCTGAAAGAGCCGTCTGTGGACGAAAGGTATCTGTCATTTCAGCTCAGATGAAGCTTTGCTCAAAAGAAACTCTGGCACTGTCAAAACATGCTCTTAGAAATATCTGCCTGTCACAGTACAACAAATAAGTCTCCTGCATCAAGATGAAGCCCAACCTTCCTTCTTCTGTCAACATGTTTTTTCTTTTCCTGCGTGAAATTCCTTCCCTTTCCCTGCCCTTTTGAAATAACTCAGCCTTTTCTGCTCTTCTTCTTTCCTTTAATGGCTGTCCATCTGTCATTATCCTGCTTCGTTCTTTAATTCTACTTGAAGACAAGGGGTGGTCAGGTAAGCTCTTGTGTTCGTGTATGTTGATTTATGGACAAAAGGTTAAACAGGGAGTAGTTCAGATATGTCTTTTAACAGAGAGAAAAAGTAACAACATACCTGACTAGATTATGTTGTAAAATGTTTTATATTCAGGGCCGGCCCTAGACTTTTGGGGGCCCTAAGCGAGCTTTGGCTTGGGGGCCCCCCTCACTCTAGCGTGTTCTCACTACACACAACACGGAACCAACTTTTGTCTTATGATGTTAGCATAAGCACACATATTGTATACATAAGCATGTAAACACCGTGGACCTAACCTCCTCTAGCGGGGTCCTCACCTCCTCTAGGGGGGTCCGGGGGCATGCTCCCCCTGGATCTTTTTTTTTTTTAATATTGAAGTTAAAAGCATCAATCTGGTGCACTTTGATAGCAAAATTAAGAGATCTATGGATACATCTCTCAACACCCATATGAAACAGAACTGTAAACAGATTTTTCTTTATGGATATTTTATAAATCACTTAAATAAACTGTATTCTTGTTTTGTCATATAGTATTTCATAACTGTTTTTCATTTATTCTCTCTGGCTGTCCATCTCATAATGTTCACATAGAAACTAGCTGTCAATAGGAATATCATTCAGAAGAATTATAATTTCTTGCAAAAATCTGTCACAAAAAGAGGTTGCACATTTAAATGCAGGTGTTGTTATGGCAACGTCAGTGGCCAAACAGCGACATTTACTGCTGCAAATACGTTCAAATATGCTGTTGACATGAAGCAGTGGCAACTGTGCCACCATTTCAGCTGACTTTTTTCTCAGAAATACTGTCACATAACATCCATGTATTTCAGTGCTAGGTTGATGCTTAGCTAAGCTAACTATGAAACACTTTAACTGACAGGACTCCGGATCAACTGTGTACTGTAAGGTAGCTTCTAGCTTCATGTCGAACAGTAAGTCAACATTTCCCAGAGAGCTTTCTTTGAAACGCTAAAAAACATAACATTTAGATTGTATGACAAAGTGTTTATTTAATATCTCTGACTAGCTATAGCTACTTGCTAACGGTTTAGCTTACCCCCGCGATTCAAAGTAACGTCAACGTAGCTGTAATTTATGCTTTGCTTACATGTTCGCATAACTTGGAAGTTTACTGACATTTACATACCTTGTTTACCTGGCTCAAGTGGTGGCTCTGGGGTTGTTGAGCCACCATGAATTGTCGTCTTTTTTAAGAAAATGTTTTCTTATGTCCATCTTCAAAAACTCTGAGTCCGACTGACAGTTTATTTTAAACATTGTCACAGCTCACAGGATAGGTACCTGTCAGCCAATAAGACAGATGTTTATTTCCATTTAACTCTCTGGTTGGTCTGGTGTCTTGCCTCTGTTGCATTCAGTGAACACGGGAAATTACAATCCTCCCATCCTCTCATGATGAGGTTCAGGTAAAGCACGGTTAATGTATTATATTATTGACTCAATAATATAATACATGACTTTGAGAGTAGGCAATCTACGCATATTAACACAATTAGTTAAACGTACTTATCACGGCGACTGTGTACTGTTTTTTCTTTGTATATATATATTTTAAAAAATGTTTTTTGCTAGGGGGCCCCTTAGTGGCTGCGGGGCCCTAAGCGGCCGCTTATGTCGCTTAATGGGTCGGGCCGGCTCTTGCCTTGATGCCTGTGAAATGTCCACAGTATAAATCGTTTTTAGTAATTACCGTTTGAGGGTTTGTTGCTCTTTTGGATGTTCATTTAATGAGCTGCTTTTCTATTGTTTTGTCTCGCAGGACAAATTGGGCTAACAATTCAATTTTAATTCACTGAACTTGAATGCCCATTATAGTAGTCAGCATCTGAACTGGTTTTAAACAAAGATAAAAAGGACCAATTAAAATTCTTCATCTCAATCTTAACTTAGCACATAGCACCAAAATAAATATTGTAATGTACAAATACAAAACGATTATAAAAGATATCTTCTTTTAAAGTATTTTATTTATAGGTCTGGTTCTACAGCAAAGAAAGGCTACAACTAAATTATATTTCATAGCCAATTATTGTGTTGATTATTTTCTGGTTTAATCAATTCGTTTTTGGTCTGTAACATGTGAGAACATTTAGAAAATTAGGTTTACTCAAATCTCTGTTTTTTCCAAAAGAGAAAAAATATTAAGCAAAGAGAAAAGCGTGTATGATTAAAGTTGAATAAATCCCTTATCCAAATAGTTGGCAATTAATACCAACTAATCAATGAATCAAATAAATCATTGCAGCTCTCATTGCAGGCTTCTCATCATTCTAATCCTCTGAGGCACAGACTCAGGGTGCTTCAGGTTAATCGATTTCCAGACTCTTTTTTTCAAGCAAACATCCACGCAGCATTGTCTGTCCAGCAGTTGTCATGGAAATGGGTTTAAGTTGTCATGGTAACACAGTGGTACTGACTTGTGTGTTTTATTTCCTCAGTGGCTGAAATGTTGTGTTTGGTGTGTCGGCCAGACAGTGGTGAGGAACATTTCTAATTCTTACTTTTTCTTTGTTATTGCTGCCATGAAGAGGGTCGAGGTAAGATGCTTAATTCCAGGTTGATGTATTACTTTATAGATCACACACAGGTTTGGAACTTGTGTAGATATCTGTAGATTGAACATGAAGCACATGCTTACTATTCGTCTTTTAGATACCTTCCCACCCTGCCTTTACTGTGTTTGTCCTTACGATCTTTCCAGTAGTCATGACACATATTCAGTCAGTGATGCTGTTGAATCTTTTAATGAATTGATATTGACTGACTGCTGAAAGATGGGTGCGGACAAAGTTCTGCCATGTAGATATTAAATATAGTTTTTATTTTTTTATTCTTAGCATTCCACTCAAGGTCCCCACTCAGTCACCTTATTCAAAACTCGTCCTTTCATTGCTTCATTGTTATTAGAAAACTCTGTACACAACCTTGATACAAAATGTAATAAAGAAAAGCAAGGATTTTCCTTTCTTCACATGAAAACGTCACATATTGTGTGCACTTCTGAGCAGATGTTTGCCCAATATGTATACAGACAGGTGTAATATTATCATCATTGTCATCATTATTATCGTGATCAGCATTTGAAGCAGCTTTGTGGCAGCCGTCTCATCACAGCTGTCTGTTTCAGGCCTCCTGTCAGCAGAGCACTGCCACAGCCTGAGAAACTGCAGACCAACAACGTGGGCAAAAAGAAGCGACCCATTGAGGTAAGAAAGACCTCACATCCTACCCAAAACAGCAAAGTCATTTATATATACCATATTCAGAAGGGAAGTCTTTCAGAGCAGCCAGAAATATTCAAAATGTTGGTTTTCTAATGTGATTTATTCCATCTGAAGACGCTGTGTGCTCGCTCTCCGTCCAGACAGCCTCTGAGGATGCTCTAATCGAATAATGACGTGCTCATTCAGCCGCTGGCTCTCTGAACATCTTTGTTGTCATGGTGCTGACCTCTCTGACTTTCTGCCGGTCTTTTTTTTTCCCGACTCCCCCACAGGACCTGGTGCTGGAGCTGGTGTTTGGTTACCGTGGCAATGACTGCCGCAATAACGTGCACTACCTCAACGAGGGGGCGGACATAATCTACCACACGGCCTCGGTCGGCATCGTGCTCAACCTGACGACCTGTGAGTAGACGGTCTGGAATACACACTGACAGTGTTACTGTTCAATATAAGCAAATACACTCTGCAATTAAATAGATATACAGCGGTCTTGAAATACTCCATTTAATAGTAAAGGTCCTGAATTCAAAATGGTGCAATATTAAGCAGTATTATCATTATTGTATTATAAGGTATTTAAAGTATCACAAGCACTGGGAATAAATACTGGGTTAGATACAGTAGTTGTAGAGTACAGCATCATATCATTAAATCGAATCAAACATATGTATTGCATTGTGTGTCTGTGTGTGATGTGTTGATGTGTTGATGTGTGTGTGTGTGTGTGTGTTTTTTTACAGCCTGCCAAAGTTTCTACATAGAACACAGTGACGACATTCTGTGCCTGACAATCAATCAACATCCCAAATTCCCCAACGTGGTAGCTACTGGCCAAGTAGGTATGTTTGTGAGAAATCGACCTCCTGTGTCACCAGACGCCTCATTTCTCTTCTCTGTATCACATGTTCTGCATTGTTCAGGGGGGTGATGGTACATGACAGACAGCTATCCCCGTCCTACAAACGTATCCGTGCTATAGAGCAAAATCATCTCTTCTGAATACATACTTTAATAGTTGTGGGATTGCCACTTTTCTCACAGAAAGACACACCGTTACAGGAAATTGACAGAAGATATGCAATAGCAGCTACAATAATATTAGTCTATACATATAACTGTAAGATTTAGACATGATCATCTGCAAATGACCCAAATATTTGAAGGTAGAAGTTAATATCAGAAGCCACTATTGTCACAAAAATTGAACAAATGATTTGTTGGTTCTGTAAATAAATCTGAATTTCCTTCTTTTCAGGTGATACTGGTGACATGTCAGGTAAGGACATTTAAAAATGTGTGTGAGTGTACAAGGAAATGTGTTGTTACTTCTGAAGAAATGTTTTACGGTCTTTAACTCATTATATACTTTACGTTACTGCCATCTAGTGGCTATTTCATTTTCAATAGGTTTGTTGATTTTATCACATTTTCTTCAAGTATAATTCAAAAATCTATTAAGGCATATTTCTAAACTCCAGCCTCTACTTTCATTTTTATTTTGAAGGTTTGTCACATTTTAGTGTAAGATTAAGAAACACCCAATAAATAAAGAAGCCATTTATTCAATATTTTAGCTTTTTTGGTTTTACTCATGACACGAGTCAAACTAATGTCTAATACTTAAATATAGACAAATAATTCTCCTTATCTGCCCCTTAGCCACCTCTCCATCAATCCATGTGTGGGACGCCATGACCAAGCAGACTCTGTCGGTGCTGCGTTGCTTCCACTCTGGTGGGGTTTGCTCCGTCAGCTTTAGTGCCACAGGAAAACTCCTGCTGTCTGTGGGCCTGGACCCTGAACACACTGTCACCATCTGGAAGTGGCAGGAAGGTAAAACAAAAATAATCCTCCCTTAAACTTTAACCTCCTTACGGGGATAAGAAAGTCCCCCTAGAGTTGCGAGATCAATCCTTAATGCACTCTGCTTTATTTTTAGGTGCCAAAGTGGCCAGCCGTGTGGGCCACACCCAGAGGATCTTTGTGGCGGAGTTTCGTCCGGACTCTGACACACACTTTGTGTCCGTGGGGATCAAGCATGTGCGCTTCTGGACGTTAGCCGGTCGCGCTCTGCTCAGCAAAAAAGGTGTGCTGAGCTCCATAGAGGACGCCCGGATGCAGACCATGCTATCTGTAGCATTTGGAGCTGTAAGTGCCTTCCAACCAATTCAAAAATAAAGTCTTCAAAATCACACATGACATCATCATTTGATCCCAAGCTGTTTTGTATGTGCTGTGAATTGTTTTTGCATTGCTCGCTCTGCTGTTAGGCCACTAGATTAGTGCAGATTTGTTTTCTTTTCAGAATAACTTGACCTTTACAGGTACCATAAGTGGGGATGTGTGTGTGTGGAAGGAACACATTCTAGTAAGAATTGTGGCCAAGGCTCATACGGGCCCTGTGTTCACCATGTACACCACACTGAGAGACGGCCTCATCGTCACCGGGGGCAAGGAGAGACCGTAAGTGCTGCTCGGTTACATCAATACAACACATTACCTATTATATATTAGGGAGCCCACAGATACCCATACATATTATTTAAGCTGTGTTTTTCTTAAACTGAGGGATTAAATACATGGATGTTTTCCTCCACAGGTCCAAGGAGGGAGGCGCTCTGAAGCTCTGGGACCAGGAGCTGAAACGCTGCAGAGCATTTCGGTTAGAAACAGGACAAGTCATAGACTGCGTTCGCTCTGTCTGCCGAGGAAAGGTAGACAATTTCGCACTCAATAAAATGATTTTCAAACCCCATCATGTGTGTATTAACATGTTTTGCTGTTTCTTGTGTCAGGGTAAAATCCTTGTGGGGACCAGGAATGCAGAGATCATTGAAGTAGGAGAGAAGAATGCAGCGTGCAACATCTTGGTGAACGGACACATGGACGGACCGATCTGGGGACTGGGCACCCATCCCTCCAGAGACGTCTTCCTGTCTGCTGCAGAGGACGGCACAGTGCGTCTGTGGGACATCCCAGAGAAGGTCAGCCATGTTACCTCCACCCCCTCAGAAACATAGTCCCAGTACTTCCAAAATTATATCAGTATTTCAAGATGTTGCAAGTGAAGTTAACATGGCTTTCTTATTCCCAAAGTTACCTTGTTAACAAGTGGGTGCTTATCTTGCATGGCCGTGTTGGGGAAACAGAAGATGCTGAATAAGGTGAATTTGGGCCACCCAGCGCGCACCATCGCCTACAGTCCTGAAGGAGACATGGTGGCCATCGGCATGAAGAACGGAGAGTTCATCATCCTGCTAGTAGCATCCCTCAAAATCTGGGGCAAGAAAAGGGACCGGCGCTCGCCTATCCAGGATATTAGGTAAAAGAAACGAAAAGTATGGCACTTTACACAAGACACTGTTGGGTTAATGCTTGAAGAGTGCTAAAGTGAGCGAGAACTTTTCTTTTTTGAATATATGAAAGGCACAACAACGTCTACCCTCATCTATTTGAAAGATTATATATTACTTTTTAGGAAAGAGGTTACTCTTCTGTTAGTTTTACCATTCATATTATCAGATTTATTTTGGGGCTAATGGTCCTCGCATAAGTAAAGACATTTGCAGGGGCTCATTTGAAACCACAGTGTGTCCTCCAGGGAAGCTATGAACAAAACATGTTTGCACCAATAAACCAGCACTATATAAATCAAGTTATTATGGGTATTTCACATTTACATGTTGTGTTTTGACAGATATTCAGCCTGAAATATGTCAAACCTCCCCTACACACCACAAAGTAAACATGCCAGTATAGACAGGCTGTTGTAACACTGCCGATCCGTCTCACAGGTTCAGTCCAAATTCTCGATACCTGGCTGTCGGCTCCACTGAGAGCGCGGTGGACTTCTACGACCTGACGTACGGCCCGCAGCTGAACCGTATCAACTGCTGCAGGGACATCCCCAGCTTCGTGATGCAGATGGACTTCTCTGCTGACAGTTGCTACGTCCAGGTATAAACCGTGGGAGGGTTCGTTAACTTGCATGACAGGGCATGTTTGTCTCCACAGATGCTGGGTGTATGCTCCCTAACCTGTCCTGCTTTGAAACAGATCTCCACAGGTTCTTATAAACGACTGGCGTACGAGGTGCCATCCGGGAAGCAGGTCACAGAGCAGTCGCAAATCGACAGGATTACCTGGGCCACCTGGACAAGGTGAGAGACACAACAGGCAAAAACATAATGGTTTTTTCATGTAACGGTCCAGTTTTAGATTCTTTTTTTTGGTCTATTTGGCTTCAATTAAAAATCTACCTTCAGACTACAGTAGTGGAAAGAAATCCAAAATACACATTTAGGTGTTAGCTTTACTGCAATGTTTCTGTTTGTGTCTCTAGGATTGCTCCTGAATTCACCAAATGTTAGCAATAGATAAGGCATCACATGCATATTTGATAACCTAAAAAGAATTGTCTTACCGGTAATTTAAGTAATCAACTGGATTTCATGGTAATATCTATAGGTTAAACATTCTCTCCTATCCACAGTGGTCTTACAAAATGTATGGAATTTTTCATAAACATGTTTAAATGCCATTTTCTCAAAATGAGTTTTTTCTCATACTCTGAGACAAATATCTCCACTTCACTTGCACTTAGAAACAACCTAATTGCCAAAAATGAAATGTCTCTCCCTTTCTGTATGCAGTGTCCTTGGGGATGAGGTGGTAGGGATCTGGTCCCGCAACACTGACAAAGCGGACGTCACGTGTGCCTGCGTGTCCCACTCGGGCCTTAACATCGTCACAGGCGATGACTTTGGAATGGTGAAGCTGTTAGACTTTCCATGTCCAGAGAAGTTTGTAAGTATGATTGCATCATATTATTATTACTGCCTGTCGTTTTGCCATTGATGTATTATGACATTAATGTTTACAATATGCCATTTGTCTGATGATAAATATTTCAAAATTGAAAAAAATTCAGACTTTGATGCCATGAAGCCTGGAAACACCGAGAGAAAAGTCTTAATGAAACACGTCTACTGCACCAACTTTAACCAGGATCATCTCACTTTTTTTATAAACATAATAATTAAAAACCATCGTTTTTTAAAAAGCTGAGATTTTCATGCACTTCATACAACCCTTTTTCAAATTAGTACCAGCACTGGACTAGAACATAATAAATGTTTATGGAAAACTGGCTTCACATTTATTTTTACAAATATTTTAACCTGTGACTGTGTGATTATTCTGCCTTATCTGACTACATGATAACTATGTATCACGTTTTACTGTGACTCACTAATATAGAGTACATAATGTGTCTGTTTGAAGTATAACATGACAATGCCTTACAACAAAGCCACTTGTTTTTGACTCTAGTTTCGACCTGAATGACGTGTATGTGATTTGTTTTCAGGCCAAACACAAACGCTTTATGGGCCATTCTGCTCACTTGACTAATGTTCGCTTCACAAATGGAGATCGCTACGTGGTCAGCGCCGGCGGAGATGACAGAAGGTAATTCTGAAGCTCAAAACAACACTACAGTTTACAAATCATATGACAATCAAATACTAAACAAATACTATTTCCTCCGCGTCCTGTCCAGCCTCTTTGTGTGGAGGTGTGTCCATGCCCCTCACTGAGGAACATCCTGAAGAGAAAGTCTCACCAAAATCTCCAGAGAAAAAAAATCCCACTAACAGATACATTTCAACAAAGAGAAGGAGGAGGACAGACCTGGCAGCTTGTAAATGAGTGGTGATCAGACTTACTGCCTCAAATCTCGGTGCATGCATTAATGTGAAAGGCTCATTTTTGTCACAGCATTAGTCCTGATTGTGAACACAGGCGGAGGGCATACAGCCCAGCGCTCACAACATCACATCATCCTTAAAAAAGAAAAGACAAACATCTCTCTTAAACAGTATGTGCATATCATTTTAGTGATAGCTTTTTTGTTTGGAAAGAATGAGTGCATCTGTGTATCAGTTTTGCCATTTGGCGGGCCTATTCAATTGTGTTACTGACGATGCCATTTTTTAAAACATGTAGCAAACTGAATTAGCCTTAATCTGAGAGTTCAATTTATGAGGGTTTGTTTCTTTTTTATATTACGTTGGATTTACTTTTGGATCATGTAGTCGTTTGTTTGTTCTATTTTTACTGGTGATTGCAAATCCTGTGGCCTTCCTCCTGAATGTAACATCCACTGTTATGTTCTGGATGTCAGCATGCCAAAGCATACTATGCACTGTACACCTGACCTGGTCACTGTGTTAACCCTCATGGTTCATTTATGGTTTGTTTACGTGGTTGTGTTGTTGACTGGTTGACCTCAAAGCTCCCTCGGCAGTGTTCCCCTCATGACATGTAAAAACGTGCGCATACTTGTTGGATTTGTCTGTGGTTAGTGGGTGTGCATGGCTTACTGGAAGACAATCTGTCCGAACCAAATTCCTCAGAAAACAAAAAAAAAGAACAGCTGTAAATTGATGTTTCAATACACGGTTGCAACTCTTTCTCACTTTTCAGTGTGCTGCTATGACGTATAATTGTCGCATTTTCATGACTATGAACAGTGTGACTTTTTAAAACAGTAAGTAAATGTTTTGTGTGGTCAGATATATTACCTAAATGGAATGTTTTATCAGAGAAAATATGAAAAGTGCAAAACATTTAACTATACAAAAAGTTGTTGCTGCATATTTTGATTTACATTATACCAGTGTAAATATCATTTGTATATATTCTTTTTGTATATTTTTTGTGAGATGTTTCTTAAATTCCACTTTAATAAAAATAAAAAAGCAACCATGACCTCGAGTGATATGAATTCACTAACAATGATGAAATGAATCTGGATTTATTGAAATTGACTGAAGAAATATTGTAGTTTCACTCAGTTTTATTTTAGACAAAACAAATATATTATAGCTCTTTGCAATCAATATATGGTCTATTTACATATTTTACACAGAGAGGCGAACCTTAGCACTGTATACTAAAACACTTTAACAGGGTCTTTGTTTCGTTTGAATACATGACAGGAATGACAGATTACATTTGAGTATATTGTACTCAGATAACAATTAGCATTGACTGTCACTCTCTGCATGATAGCATAATGATTAATTGATACCTTTCATTCAGTTCAAGTAGTTTCACAACTACAAAACCAGAAGTACGAGTGCATTAAATCGAGTCGTGTCTATAATGTGTTACTGTGTTTTGTACACAGTCCTAATAAACTGGTGAACCGGGGTGTTAAGTAACACTGACATAAGCAAGCAGGGTCATAGTTTGACAGAGAAGGAGCTTCCACAGGAGCAGCCATGATCCGCTTGAGGGTTCTTGAGCACGAGGAAGGTGGCGCGGATGAGCTCCTGGCTGAAGTCCACAGTGGCTCCTTTCACAAACTCCAGGCTGTCCTGATCCACG
The DNA here is from genome assembly GCF_000735185.1 of Notothenia coriiceps. Lineage (NCBI taxonomy): Eukaryota > Metazoa > Chordata > Actinopteri > Perciformes > Nototheniidae > Notothenia > Notothenia coriiceps. Next base: position 393,014 of record NW_011365224.1, on the reverse strand, counting down.
ATAATGCCCACTCCTCCCTGCTCAAACACTCTGGATGCAGATGGAAACACAGAGTTGAAGGGGTTAATAAACAATCAGGAAACAATGAGTGTGAAACAATAGCTTCCAAGTGGCCATTTACCTGTCATCTTCGTTCCTGTTACTATCAACAGAAAACTTGTACTGGAACCCGGAGCAGCCTCCCCCCTCTACATGGATTCTCAGAAACTCACCCTTGTCCATGATTTCCTCTAGTCTCTGGATTAAAGGAGGGACATGAGCATGGTTAATGGCATGTACAATGTAAAATAACAACCCAACACATTCAATTACAGTAGCAGCATCGCAATGTCGAATACCACAAAAGGTTATGCTGGAGTGTCCATAACTGGTTTCAGATATCAACAACTTTGACAAGAAACAATTAGCACCTCAGTAAGTCAGAATCCAAATACATTTGTGCACTCACAGTCAAAAGTCTCAGATATATAATAACTCTATACTTTAAAGCCCATATTCCCTACGCAGTAACACGTAGCGGTGATATTGTAGCTCTTCCATTGTCAACACTGGCTCTGATGTGGACAAATAGAATCTTGTAAAGAACCAGCTTTATTAAATCTGCAAACGTATCATTAAGTTATTTAGAGACATGCAAACAGTATGATGCTTAATCATGGGTATCTGCTGACCTTCACACATGACTCAGTGAGTCGTACTTCAGATGGAGCTGAGACAGCAGCCTGCTCCTGGGTCGAGGCGCTGCTAAAGCGCTGAAGCCCAACTGTGTAAAGAGCTGGCTGGGGGCTCAGGGGAAGTCGGTGTAACTGTTGGCTCACATTGATGTTGCTTAGAATAGTTGAAGCCCTGTAAAACATTGTAACGTAAACATCAGACAGCAACACGGCAGAAGGAAATAGCAACCCCTAGAACGTGCTAGCTAACTAACGGTGGCGTGTTACGGGCTAGCTTGCTAACTACCTAGTAAAACGTTAACACACTGTTGTTTATCCTTCCCCCAAGGAGATTGTTTGTAGGTTATGATAACAAATTATTTGTACGATAAAAGACAGATTAACGTTACCTAGCAAGGCTTAATACTTTTGACGCATTTATCATAGCCCCAACGAATAACATCTTCCATAACAAATGTGACTAAGTTCCACCCTCAACCGTCAAGTAGAGGAAGATCCCGCTTTCATTGGCGGAAATTGTTGTCTGTCAAATAGAAACGCCCAGATCAGTGCAATATAGGCATTTGATTCGTCAGTATTTGGGTAAGGGCCCCATAGGTTTTTGATACCTTAATTTTTGCCTCTAAGGAACAGTTCCCCCAAAACATATGCAACCCTCTTCAAGAGGTACCAACCACATATTGAAATTGAGGTTTTAGTTTACAGAAAAATTAGTTAATGTACTACTTAAGGGTTATATCTGGATATATCTCTTTTTTTTAGCCTGAGAGGATTTCTGACAGGCTAAACTGCGGGCAAATAAATACCCACTTCCGATAAGTAGGCGTTAAGCAATCTCCTGATACACGGAAATAAAAAGGTGCCAGGCAGTTTTCGGCTTCACTTGGACACTGTAAGAAGCTCTACAAAGGTACAGTGTGTTGATTTTTAACTTCCTATGTTATAACTATAATAATCTTTGTTTTTTATGTCATTATGCCAGGTAGTCAAAGAGTATGTCTTCTTTGTGTCGAACTTTATAATCACTGCTACTTTCTGGACATTTGGGGGAACAAACACTTGAGTCATGTGATTAAACACTTTCTGCTGACTACTACAGAATGGTTCACTGTAATTTACTTCTCTATTGAGTAGTGCTATATTTCCTTGTTTTAGGGTCTCACGGAAAGAAATAAGCATGGACGTCCGGGCTGGTATCATCGTGTTGTTCTTCTTGATGGGATTCACCTGTGCGGAGCCGGTGAAATTCCTTGACTGCGGTAAGATTTACTTAACTTAACCAACGCCACTTTATTGATGTTCAAATGCTCTGTAAATAATTCTAAAGAGGTAAACACATGGAACTGAATCCAATAGGGAGAGAAGCAATCTGTTTACTTGTAAATTATATTTTTGAACGATTCTGAACTGATACCAAAAGTTTACTAGACCACAAAGGTAACTTATTCAAGCTGTTTTGTCCAACCTACACCCCTTAGCGTTGGATTGCTTAACAACTTTCTTTATGAGTTTGATTAGATTTTTTTTTTTTACTTGACTGTTTCGCTACTACATGTCTGGGTCCAAATAAAGTGGGTCCCACATATATCATTTCCTCTTCTGAACACCATTTGTTATATTTCAAATGGTAATGTCACAACAATTAACTCCACTTATAAGATAAGATGGAACTTTATTGATCCCAATTTGGGATTTTTTTTTTTTTTTTTTTAAACAAAATGTAGAATTGGCTCATGAAGCATGAAGCAACCAGTTGGTTCTTTTTTTATCATTAATCTTTCCTTTTTGAAAGTCAACTTCTTTTTTTTAATAATGTGTTCTATAAAAGATCACATCCTTCCCCATTTTTCTCTTCAGGCTCAACTACTGGCAAAGTAGTCACAGTGGACATTACCCCTTGTCCCAATCAGCCATGTGAACTACACAAAGGAGTGTCCTACGGTGTCAATGTGACATTCAACAGTGGTAAGGGTGCCTTAACTTTTAAACATCCAGAACATAAATGCATATTGTTAAACGTTTGACCTCACTTTTGTGTTTTTTTAATCTACAGATGTGTTGAGCCAAACAAGCACAGCATTGGTTCACGGTATCATTGCTGGAGTTCCCATCCCATTCCCCATTCCCATTGAAGATGGTTGCAAGTCTGGCATCGTGTGTCCAATCCAGCAGCAGCATAAGTATAACTATGTGAACTTGCTTCCTGTGAAGACTCAGTATCCTTCAGTAAGTAGTACATGTTACAATGGCAACAATTTTGTTCCTTTTTTAATAACTAAAAAACATTTCCATTTTTAGTTCTCTTTCACTTCCTCAAAACTTTTTTTTAAATGTAAGAAACGAAGCACACTATGTTCACTGATCATGCTTGCACTCTGTCTTTAGATAAAGCTGGTTGTGGAGTGGGAACTGAGAGACGACAACAACAAAGACCTGTTCTGCATCCGGTTCCCAGTTAAGATTGTGAGCTAAACAAGCAGAAGTACCTCTTCACCAATTGATTGTTTGATTTTAAAGGGATTTAGCTTGAGTAAAAACCAGTGATAATAAATGATTCTCGTAAGATCTCGTTTTATTCATTCCTCATTGTGTTTGTTTTAACCACGTTCACTAGTTCACAAGACTCTGCTGCTCTTGCACATCTTGAACTGCTGATTTTTGTCTGTGACCTGCCAACATGAACAAATGTGGATGTGCAACAAGGCGATTGATATTTGTGTGATTAACGCTGAATCACATTCCACTGAAGTGCATACTTGTCTTACTGGCTGCTGTGTAGTCGGAAAAGGTACAAACTGTACTTCCTCTTTACTAACACTTGTTATATTTCTTACTGACCTTGTCCTACTAGATGAATGACATTTTGAAATTGTAACTGAACATAAACTATAATAAAGAAATATAATCTGGACCAAGTGTGACTATAATATGAACAGTGATTGAGTACAAATTATTCTAAAGGACCATTATGGCATTTTTCAAATTATCCAAAATACCTGTCATATGTGCACTGAATTAAAAGGCAAACTTATTAATTTTTCCCAAAAAATCTTATGACAATGCAGAGACTGGCTTTGGCCTAGTGATTAAACCAACTAGTCCTTGTTTCTAAGTAAATGTGTCTTGCTAATGTGTAGATTGTTATACATGACTTAAAGACAAACATCATTCTGAGAATGTATTGGTCTAAAGAACGACCGGCAGAAGGAATATTTGTATAAATCCAAAGAAAAACAATTTCTTTAACCCTTGAGAATTAGGATTTTGAGGTGACGTGTACAATAAACAGGCAATTGACTGAATATAAACAAATGATTTTGATTCTGACAGAATTAAATAAAGGTCTGATGACATGAATACAAAAGAGTTTATTTACTTGTATAGCAAAAGCTTAAAAAGCAAACTTGAGTTGTAGTGCGGTATGGAAAATGTAATCATGTTTCATGACCTTGTCAGCCATACAAAATACCTTTATCTCCGTCTATACAAAATAAGTTAAAGGGTCAATGTTTTGTTTTTTAACCGAAGGTCATTAAGGCAGCTTGAGTTGAAAGAATATACACTGAACAAAAATATAAATGCAACACTTTTGTTTTTGCTCCCATTTTTCATGAGATGAACTCAAAGATCTAAAACCTTTTCTATATACACAAAATAACCATTTCTCTCTGTTCACAAATCTGAAAAAAATCTGTGATAGTGAGCACTTCTCCTTTGCCGAGATAATCCATCCCACCTCACAGGTGTGGCATATCAATATGCTGATTAGACAGCATGATTATTGCACAGGTGTGCCTTAGGCTGGCCACAATAAAAGGCCACTCTGAAACGTGCAGTTTTGCTTTATTGGGGGGTTCTGGGGGGGTCCGAAAACCCTAGGGTTAAACCCTAACCCTAACATGTCACCCATCTCCTTCGCATAGAGTCGATCAGGTTGATTGTGGCCTGTGGAATGTTGGTCCACTCTTCTTCAATGGCTGTGCGAAGTTGCTGTATATTGGCAGGAAATGGAACACGCTGTCGTATACGCCGAACCAGATCATCCCAAACATGCTCAATGGGTGACATGTTAGGGTTAGAGTTTAACCCTAGGGTTTTCGGAC
>NW_011365224.1:357794-388146 GCF_000735185.1 Notothenia coriiceps | reverse complement strand
AAGGTATATTTTAAGTCTTTATTTTTTCAAAATACCAAGGATATGCATTTTCAGCCGCAGCTCATTTTGCCTCACTCCAGCTCTGTCTTTGCGTGAAAGCTGGAGTGACCCGACCCCCCTGCAAAGGAGGGAGGGCGGGCCAGAGATCCATGTTACTAATTGCTCGTTGCCCATGCTGTTGCTAACCTGGTTGCCATGCCACGGCACCTCTCTTCCCTCCTGATGGTGGGAGAGTTGCAATACAGGCTGGGTGCACCTCTGGTCGACATAGAGTGGCACTCAGAATCACATGTATCAAATCCGTTGCGGCCCCAGTTTTTAGAGATTTGGGTATGGAGGAAAAGAGAGAGGGTTGTATTTTCTGACACTTGGTGAGTTCCCTGGAACACCGGGGACACAAATTCATGTATTAAACCCCAACCCTAACCCTAACATGTCACCCATCTCCTTCGCATAGAGTTGATCAGGTTGTTGATTGTGGCCTGTGGTCCACTCCTCTTCAATGGCTGTGCGAAGTTGCTGTATATTGGCAGGAAATGGAACACGCTGTCGTATACGCCGAACCAGATCATCCCAAACATGCTCAATGGGTGACATGTTAGGGTTAGGGTTTAACCCTAGGTTTTCGGACCCTCCCAGAACCCCCCAATAAAGCAAAACTGCACGTTTCAGAGTGGCCTTTTATTGTGGCCAGCCTAAGGCACACCTGTGCAATAATCATGCTGTCTAATCAGCATCTTGATATGCCACACCTGTGAGGTGGGATGGATTATCTCGGCAAAGGAGAAGTGCTCACTAACATAGATTTTTTCAGATTTGTGAACAATATTTGAGAGAAATGGTTATTTGGTGTATATAGAAAATGTTTTAGATCTTTGAGTTCATCTCATGAAAAATGGGAGCAAAAACAAAAGTGTTGCATTTATATTTTTGTTCAGTGTAGCTTTGGCTCTTTGAGGTGCTGAATAAGTAGTAGCTACGTATATTTGAGCAGATATCAGCTCAGAACTACAGTGAAAGCAGGGTAGAGGAATAAACTTGTTGCTCCACCTTCTCGGATAATTACAAATACAAAAAGGTGCAGAATACTCAGACGATGTGCTCTGACACAGATTTGAATCATGTGGAAGCTGGAAGATCTTACCACAGTAAAGTCAACAACACAATGTTGCAACAGAGCCCATATAGCCAATACCTAGCAGTAGAAGTCCTTCAATGGTATGAAAATAAGTTGATGGGGCTCTTATTGTAATGGTAGCTAGGCAGGTGGATACATCAAAATACACCCTGCATCATCAGCCCTCATTCCACTTCTACAGCATGTTGGTTCTTTTTATTGTCCGTTTTGCTTCAGCTGCTCGAGCCGCTGGAGTAAAGCGTTCCCAAAGGCTTCTCTGTAACCCGGACTCAGCTTGTCCAGAAGAGAGTAAACAGTCTCATGATACTGGGTGTTCAAATCCTCGTCCACTTGATCGAAGGCATAGCCCACCACCTGTATGGTAGAGTGATTTATTATAAAACAGGCCATAAAGGAGTAATAAAACAAGAAATAACACATTTCACTTTTGGTGCATCTTACCCGTAGTCCGGACTCTGTGAGTTCCAGACAATACCGGTTTCCCTCTTTTGTTTCCACGTTGATGTGGGCCACATCCCTCGCGCTGTTGAAACGTTGTGACAAGTGCATTTCAGCAACGGCAAAAAGAACGTCACTGACAACTGCCTCTGCCTCCAATCTCATGTCCTTGACGTCACCAAGCTCAACACAGTCCTCGTCAAAAGAAGAGATGACCGGTTCCTCGGGCTGGCAGTCTATCTCCATCCCCTGTATCAGAAACAACATTATTGATCGACTCAGCTGACGCACAGATGTTGTGATATGCTTTTAAAACTTGCTGACTGGCACAAAAAAAAGTGTTCTCCACGTCTACAATAAACGAGTGCACTTCAGATTCACATATTAATTGTAACAGTAGCTTAAAACTAAGTCTTAAACTACACCTGTTACATCTGGTCATAAAGCTTTTAAAATATCCAATAACCCAGCTTTGTACAGCTATGGGAAGCTTCAAGGCAGCACTCACACATTAGGATGTTGATGATTCAGCAGCAGGATCGGCTTATCACATGTTTCCTAAGAACTGTTATCTAAAGTAAAAAGAAGAACTGAAACAAACATGCATCAGTTGGTTCCGTTACCTTTTTTTTAGTGCAGAGTGAACTCTTTTTCAGGTCTACACCACAAGTTCTGTTAGGATTATAAATTATATTAAATGCTTTGTACAATAATTAGGATTTGCAAAAATGAATGGCTGCATGTAATCCATTAATATTAACAACTCAAAAGTAATACCTGTTCTATTTCTACATAACATGTCACTTGTTAGACGCTTTTATCCAAAGCGACTTACATACATTCAGTACTGTGGACAATCCCCATAGGAGCAATTTGAGGTGAAGTGTCTCAGGGACACAACGACATGCTGACTGCAGTGGGACTCGAACTTGCTATCCCCGGATTCGAAGTCCAGCACACTATCCACTGAGCCACAGCCACCCCACTCTACTCTACATGTCCACTATGTGTCCTTTTAGCACTGGTGCATTACTTTTAAACAAGATTAATCTTGGTTTGTCCTGTTTATGTCAGGGATCTTTACGCCACGCTTTCATTTCAGTCTCTTTTTCTGCATGACAGCTTAAACCTATTGCATTGTATCGGGCTTCGTCAACATTCATTTGTTGGCTGGATGCCAACAGGGAATGAGGCAATGAGCCCTTGCCAATGTAACCACTGATTGCTAAACATGTAGCAACCTTTATTTCTCCTGTCCCTTTCACTTTGCTGATCTGATGGGGATTTTAGGGCTAAAACCCAATGGTCAGTTTTTACAGGAGAATTCAATGCTATTATGGCTTGTTCCTTTGTAATTGTATATTTAACCAACACACAGTGCTGGTGAGGCTGAATTAGATAGACATTTGTACTTTCCTGTTGTGTAGACTGAACCCTGTATGGAGCAACAATTAAACAGTAGATACAAATATACTGAGACATATGCTTATTTTACTATTGAAGTGAATATTAAGTTTAAGAACAAAGCAAGTCAGCAAGTTGTACTACTGTTATTATTATTAAATTAAAAATATTTCATTTCAGAAAAATAGCCCCATTATATTATCATAAATGTAATACAGAATGATTTTTACTGCTACCTTTTAATGGTGTTTACACAGTGTTTTTTTTTTACAATTTTACACTTTTACAAGATGACTATATTATTTGTTTTTATATATATTTTTTTTAATACAGCTGTCAAATAAATGTGGTAGATGTGTACAATAAGTGTTGAGTAAATATGCGTATTTGCTTTCCAGCACCACCATATTACCATCTATAAATCCTGTACCAGCATTAATGCTAAATGTTTATATACTGATAATCCTATTATTAATCACACAGCTAGAATCTGGTCTGATATACAGAAACTTCTCAATAGTGTTGTCATACTTCACAGCATACTCCCTTCCATACCAACCCTGCTCTGCCAGGTGCACTTAGAGATGGGATAACCAAAATGTGGCAAACCCAGGGAATCAAAACATTTGGGGATCTCAACGAGAATAACTTACTTATGACCTTTGAACAGCTGTGGCTCCTCCAGCCTCCCAACTAATAATTTCCTCAAATATTTGCAAGTCAGACACTTTTTAAGCACACTTCATGGGGAAAACTCCAGTCTCTCCCAATTGAAAATGTTCTAAAAGTTGTTAAGCACTCCAGAGGTATACTTTCCTTGACATATAACCGCATTCTGGCCCTTACAGGGGTTAAACCCCTGAATTCTAGGACCAAGTGGGAGCAAGACCTGAGTTGTACCTTTGGAGACTTAAAATGGGAGTAACTTTCTCATACAAGAAAGCCACATATCTTTGATAAGTAGTTAAGTACTGGTCTGGCTTTAGGAATTATATAGAAAACATCCAACAACCTATTGTAGGCTGAAGAAGTGCTATGATAAATACACATGCATTTGCTGACGCAAGTAGTTGAATATGTCTTTCTCCTTTTTTGACGATTACTGCACAGTGTGGCCCTGTCTGGAGGTAGGGGTGGGAGGGACTGGTCTTAGGGTTTTCTGTTTCTGTCTTATCATGTCATTGTGTATTTTGGTTTATTTGTGTCATTGCTATTACTGTAATGGTCTTTTTATGTTATTATCATTATTGTTTTGTCATCTTTTTTATATAGCACCTGCATTTGTACTCTTCTGTTATTGTGTTATGTGTGGGAAAAACCAATAAATAAAGTGTTAAAAATGTTTATTCATTAAAAACAATGACATAACAGCGACATCAAGAGGACTCTGAGGAGCCTTCTATTAAAGACGACTGAAGCAAAATAGACCTGGTTACTGACATCATAGTTAGTACTGAATCAAAGTAAGTTTAATGAAAATGTTATTATTCGCCATGTACATACATAATACATACATCTAGTTAGCGAGACTGGTCTACTGTAGCTTACTTTGAGGGCTAACGTGTTACATTAAGCAATATGTTGCTGTGGGACATTTAAACCTATTTATATCACTTTGTTCGTATTTAGAAGGCATTCATTTTGCACGCAATTTAACGGGGCTCATGCATTGGGTCTTATTAGGTTGCATGGATGATTTCTGACCAAAATGCGTGCATTTTCCTCACCTCCTCGCTGGTTGTGCTCTTCCGGCTAGTTGCAGCTTCCAGCCCGCTCAGAGCTCTCCGTCGAGAGGCTTCAGTCAAGTGAGCGTTGACGCCAGAAAACTCTGTTTAGCATCAAATGTGTAGACAACCAGAGACAGAAATCACATTAACGCACGCTTTGTTATATAGTGACTGCGTAGTGTCTAAATAACGACCTTAAAATAAACGCTGACCCAGTGAAGTGTCCGGTGAGCTACACAGATCCGCCATGTTGTGACGTCATGGTTTAATCCCACCCCGGAGTGAGTGGGCTCAATCGGTGCGGAGTCATGAGAGTGTTTGTAAACAACTCACACAGAAGGTAATTTGACAGCTGCACTAATATCTTCAAGTGTGTTCATTTGTCTATCTGTTTAGTCACATTGCGCTGGTGTATATGTGAAACGTGTTATTTGTCAGTGTACAGTGCAGGGGTTAGGGTCATAATTTGAGAGATTTTTGATTTAAGGGTTAGCTAGCCATCCAGCGAGCGTGTACTGCTACAGTTAGCCGGCTATGCTAATGTTGCCTCACTCTGCAGACAGGAGTGGTTATTAGGCTAGCTAACGTCGCTAGCCTTGCTAGCCGGCTACTAAGCTAAATGTATGCCTTTGTTTAGCTAGCGCGACTCCCATCCCTTTACTACGATGACAGCCCTGATAAAGTAAACATAGCGAAGGGTAGCTATTAACTATAAACTCTCTGGCATGCTAACGATTATTTCCAAGTGCATTTGGCTTGTTTATCACTTGGAGGATAAATGTGTGCTTAGAATAACACTAACGTTAACTGGACATGTTATGTTGTGTTGCTCTTTATTATAATTTTAGAGCAATTTAAATCAGTTCCTGTGTCAAACTGACGCAGCTTGTTGTTTTCAGCTGTGTTGTAAACATTATGTGTTAACGCTCATGTTGTGACAAGTGTCAAATTGCATGTGTGTGTTTTGTCATAGGTCTTTCCATAGCAGCAGCAAACTGGAGTCAGACCATTTCCCGCACACAACCCTGAGTGTCGCACATCCTCCAAAGTGACCCTTATTTTAGGATGTGAGGGGGGTTTGAGTTCACGATTTCCCAATGTCTTTAAGTCGACAGGATGACACAACTGTACCACTAGTGATTCATTTATAGTAGCTATAGCATTCCGTTTCAGGGCCTCAAGATCCCTTTTATTACACTGAACTGTTCACCTTTTGAGTTAAAATGCCTTGGCCATTTTCGGAATCCATCAAGAAGCGGGCCTGCAGATACCTTCTGCATCGGTACCTTGGAAACTTCCTTCAAGAGAAACTGAGTTTGGATCAGCTCAGTTTAGACCTCTATCAAGGCACTGGAACACTTGCACAAGTGCCATTGGATAAATGGGTATGTTTGTTTTGTTGCAGACGTACAACAGATGAATTTATTTGATTTAGGAGAGACTTGAGCATTTTCTTTTCTTTCTCAGTCACTCAATGAGCTCCTAGAGACAGCAGATGCACCTTTTGAGGTTATTGCGGGGTTCATCCAGACAATTTCTCTAACGGTTCCATGGGCTGCCCTACTGCACGAAAACTGTGCCCTGGAGATCAAAGGTTTGGAGATGGTGCTCAGACCAAGGCCGAGAGTGGGTAAGTCGAGTCAGACTCTTTGATTAAAGCATTTAGATCGATGTGAAACATGTTGTCTTTTTGTAACATGTTTAAAAGTTGATAGAAGTCAATAACTGTGTCACCACTGGCTGTTCCTCCAGCATCTGGCACAGAGCCCATGTACTGGTCCAGTTTCATGACGAGCAGCATGCAGCTTGCCAAAGAATGTCTCAGCCAGAAACTCACAGATGATATGGGAGAGAGCTTCCAGCCTTTCGAGGGATTAGAGAAGTTTGCAGAAACGATAGAGACAGGTACGGTGTGTCTATGCTGCTAGGCAACATTCAAACCAAACATTGTAACCAGCCTATGTCTATTTAAAGTCATTTCTTTTATTTTTCCATCGTGCAGTTCTGAGAAGAGTTAAGGTGACATTTTTGGATACAGTTCTCAGAGTCGAACACATTCCCGAAAATTCTAAAACTGGAATCGCCCTTGAGATTCGAATAAAAAAGTAAGTGGGGACTGTCCATGGGATATCAGGCAATCTCCAAAATGTTCAAATTATTTTTCAAAATCAGTAACTACACTCTAGAAACTCCAGCCTTCATCCACTATCACTATAAAGTCCTTGATCAGGATTTTACAAGAAATCAGAAAAGTATTCACACAGTGCTAAAGAAGCTGCAGCTAATAGTATGAACTATTAAACTGCAGGTCCTTGTTAAGCTCATCGTGTTCTGCTGTTGCTTTCAGGATTGTTTACTGCGATGAAACAGACGAGGAGAGCTCCAGTGTGAATGTGCATCAGCCAACCACATTTGCACATAAAAACTTGCAGATGGAAGACATGACCGTATTTTGGGATGAGTTCTCAGATGTGTCCCGTGCTGGTTGTAAATCTTCACCCACTCCAACGGTTAGTGTAGTAAGTCTTTGAAATTTGCCATGAAACTGTATGTATGTATCAGCGTTTAACAACATGTTTTTCTTATTTTGCAGGAAAATGACCCAAAACTTTCACCTAGCTGGAATCCCAAAATAATATGTGAGCCTCATCCCCAGTTTACAGAGCCTGTTTCCTCCACAACACCCTTTGAACCTGTGCAGGTCGGGAGCCTCTGTGGTCAAATTGAGTTGTCCCTCACTCTGAAAAACAACATGGCTATGCCTGGAGCAAAGGTAAATCAGTCATTATTAAATCAATATAACAAGCTATGGGTATTTGTTACTAACCACCAGTGTGTTTTACATGCTTTGCTTTTCAGCTGGATGTTGTTGGACATATTGATACACTTATTATTCTGCTGTCCCCACGGCAAGTTCATCTTCTTCTGGACCTGTGTGGAGCTTTCTCTGGTGGAGGTGAGAAACCCTCTGTGGAAAGATAAAGGAGAACATGTGGATCAAGCAGGGTTATAATGTTACATAATGTGCTAAATACATATATTAAGAAGAGAGTATTTTCCTTTCCTTTGTGTGAAGGTGCACAGGAATGGGCCAAGGATAGAAAGAGCCGACCAATACAGCAAGAGGATGAGTATCGACTCCACATGGAGCTGAACCGCTGTCTGAAGAAGGACACTGCTGGGCCAGGGACGGACGCAGACCTCTTTGAGAGCCAGACCACCAGAACTGTGTCTAGTCGAGGTTGGACTGAGATGCCCTAGCCCTAGAGTTTTAGACAAATCAGAAGTCATGGTTGCATTTAACTAATGACATTTCTTTTTTCTTCTTCCTTTCCTTTGATTTGTTTTTTTGTGTTTGGTGTAGATGATGTGTTCTTCTCCATGGCAGACATGGACATGTCTCACAGCTTGTCATCCCTTCCTCCTCTGGGTGAACCCCCCACCGTTGACTTGGATCTGTCCCTCAATAGCAACTACTCTGCCTCACCAGGAGAATCTCCTTCTGGAAATGCCACAGTAAGTCCTCGTCTGTTTGACTGCAGTCATGAAGACACATTGAAATAAGTGCAGGGACAAGCAGGGTGACTAATAAGTCCATTAGTCAATAGACAAAAAAGAGATAAGCGATTTATCTCAGTTTTATACAGTTTTATGTGAAATAAAACTGTATCTGTGATTTATTTCTGATACAGTTTTATGTGAAGTAAAACTGTATCGCATTGGACTTTAAGGAACTGGGATGGAATCTTTTTCCCATTTCCTGACATTTTGTAAACCAAATAATTGAGAATTAAGAAAATAATCAGGTGAAAATATTATTATGATAATTCAAATTTGATCATAAGAGTTCCCTGTGGTCTTGTTACTCTCCTAAATACTGATATCCTCAGTAAAGTGCATTACAATAACTATTTATTTTTGTGCTGGTAAAACTACGAGGTTTATAATTGACACTTCAGTGTTTTAGTTTCTGTGGTTAAATCCTCCCAAATGAGCTTCTGTTTTTAAAGCTATCTGGCATCATGTCTGTGTTTGTAGGCTCTGTGGGATGATTACATGGATGTCCCACGACAAAGAGAAAAGCACACTAATGAAAGTCCCGCCCAACGGGATTCCCATTTCCCTCAAAAACTACTGAGACAGACATGTAAGTATCACAATGTACCTGTTTATGTTTTACATACTTTATACACATGTAACTACTAAATACTGTTACACCTGGCACTGTGCTGGAAGATGGAAAGTATTTTGTAGGATTTCATTCTAACCAGAGTTAACATCAGCATGTCTTCCCGATTAGACCTTTATTTATATTTGGTTGTAGATATGATAGTCAGTGACTCCGGCTGGTCTCTTTACAAACCTAACCTTCTGTTGCACATGGTTATCATTAAACCACTGAAATTAAGTATTTTGTGGATTTGTTTTTCAGCCCATCCAACGAAAACGCACGGTGATGAGTCCAGGCCAGAGCTGGTGTTGAGGTTAACTCTGAGTAGCCTGGCTGTGGCCGTCCTCCACATCGACCCGCTGCCCCCCCCAGATGCTTCTCCCAGCCCCCTCGGCCCCATGGCGGCACAGTTCTTCAACATGGTGGGCCCGGGCCGTCTCGCTCCAGCTGCTTTCCTTCAGTCTCGGACAGTGTTTAACCAAGCTTGTCCCCATGACCATCTAAGGTGGCCTTTTTACATCTTTTCTTCAAGGTTACACTTGATTTTTCATGTAAGTGTTTTATGTCTGTCTGATCTGGGGTTTTATAAATGTCCAGGTTTGTGGGCCAGGGCCTGAAGATCAGCTATGAGCACTGTCAGGGGTCCAGTCTGCGGACTTTCAGCACGGACGTCTCCCTGAACCGGATGGAGTTCCTGGAGTGTCTGTTTCCCTCTGAGGCCGCCATTGGTGGCTCCCAACGAGGCATTCAGTACACTGAGGTTAGTGTTTCCAGCCTGAGCTTAGCCTATTGTGCAGTTTTGGTTGGTTACACACTGCTTATATATACATTCAATACGCCTTGGGGTGTTGCAATATACCATTAGCAAAGATACCCATGATATTTGAATATCATCTTAATAAGTCACATACTTTTTATTCCAACACCTCTTACATATTTCCTGTTTGTTCCTCTTGTACGCTTTTGTGCAGTTATGGATACAGCCTTTCCATCTCAATACAACAACATTTTGAGTTTAAATCATTAACCAAAATAAAAGCCTAATGATAAAGATGCATTTGATAACATTATTATTATTTTTCATAAAAAAAAACATCATGACAGATCTTTTGGGCAGTGACATATATATATATATATATACTGTGTATATATATATATAATGTGCAGATTTCGTGACAGCCGATGTCACACCTGGCATGAGAGTTTCTCACTTCCTTTTCTGCCACGCCTCAGCTGCTGACATTTGACACCCCTGATGCTGCTGCGCCGCTCACCAGCTGCCTCCACCTGCTTTACAAACAGGCCGAGCGCAGGGGCCCTCAGGTAACAGCATTTGTTAGTCCAATACAAAACCACAGCACGACTTAACATTTAAACACATTATCAGCGTTGTTGTCCTGCTTCTCCTCAGTCAAACCATTTGTTTGTGTGTGCAGGGCGGCCAGGTTCGCCTCAGCACCATTCCTAGGAAAGCAGAGATCCAGGTGGAGCTGGGCCCCGTGCGCTGTGAGCTGGACATCAGCATCGTAGACCGCCTCAACTCCTTGTTACAGCCTCAGAAGCTGGCCACCACAGAGCTGATGGCCTCCCACATGTACACATCCTATAATAAACATGTCAGCTTGGTAAGGGCTTCCTACGAACTACACATGTATTCATATTTCTGAAATTATATGTAAAAGTAGTGAGCCACTGAGATGAAAAAGTTAAAACAGTTGCATACTGAATGTCTAGGCTCTCTTACATGTCTAATTATGTGTCTTTTTAAACTCATTTCGCAGCATAAGGCCTTTACAGAGGTTTTCCTTGATGACAGCCACACTCCCACCAACTGTCATGTATCGCTGACGGTCAATGCTCCTTTGCTTGGCCTTGCAATCCGCTTCCCCATCCCTGACCTGCGCTCAGATCAGGAGAGGGGCCCTTGGTTCAAGAAGTCCCTACAGAAGGAAGTACTCTACCTGGAGCTGGAAGACCTGGAAATGAAGACGGAGTTCATGGGTGGCAGCTCTCCTGACCAAACCAAAATGGAGCTCACTTTCAGGGAGCTTACTGGTATGTGGTTGAATTTGTTTTAATCTAAACTTCCCTTTGATGATTTTAATATCTCCCTAACTGATTTTATTTGTATTCTTTGCACAGGGAAGTTTCAGGAGGAGCCGGATCAACCAGCTGTTCGGTTCTTCAGGGTGTCCCACACCATGGATGGAGACATGACGACATCTGAAAGTGTCAAATTTGATTGGCCGAGGTAAATTTATCTAACCAGCCTCAACCCTATCAGTCCATAACAGGGGCGCCTCTCATAAATATTGCATCTCTTTGGTCAGGGTTGTCCTAAAGATGAACCCCACAGCAGTCCACTCTATCCTTGAGCGGGTGACGGCTGAAGATGACGAGGGGGCCGAGGACCATTCCCTTGAGGAAGAAGAGGAGGAAGGGGCTGCCCATTCACTGAAGGATGTCTGTGACTTTGGGAAACCAGAGCCATCGCCCTTTTCATCACGAAGGGTTATGTATGAGAATGAAGAGGTATGTCCTGGCCAAAGGGAAAAACATTTGAATTTACAGCCAACTACTGTTTTTGTTATTACATGAGAAATGCAATTGAGCGAAATACATTGGATTACAAATATATCCAGGTGTATAGATACGCCATCATTTATTTATGCAAGTCTGCTCTCTTTATACATAGTAGCATTCTCAACATGATCTCGATTTAGACCATTTATAAGGCATGCTATCAATGCACGAATATGTGTGATATTAGAAAAACACTATTTACACTATAAGTAGTTATGCAGCCAACATATTTCCTTATATTTGAAAAAGAAATGTTTTGAATTTGCCTAATTCAAGAGTAGTTGTTTCAGTCCTGATGAAGGTATCGGTCCAAATCAGGTTGCGGGTGTAATCATTTGCATTCAGGAGCGAGTTTAATCTGATTGATGTTTTGTAATGTATTACAAAGGCATCATTATGCAAACAGCGACATGAACACTGCTTTGCATGCCAACCTGTTGACATGACCAAGGTTAGATAATCTTTCTTTTTATTTTAGATGGTCATCCCTGGTGATGTTGCTGAGATGACGGATTTCCAGGAGAAAACCATGAACAACTCTCGCTTCATCCTTGACTTGTGTTTCCCCAATGTGCAGTTAGTGCTGCCCAGCAAGGCATTTTATGAGAAACTACACAACAGGTACCACATTTGCTTTGTTTTTCACATGTAGTAGCTGAACATCAAAATATATACTTACCCCTCCATGTTCCATTAATTCATTGTATATTCCCAATATTTTAGGATAAACAATGACCTGCTGCTGTGGGAGCCCACTGCCCCCTCTCCAGTGGAGACGGTGGAAAGCATGCCATATGGAGTGGGGCTCTCTGTGGCCAGTCAGCTGATCAACACCTACTCCAAGGACAGCTTCAGCCAGTTCCGCTCCACCGGCCCCGAAGGTGAGGCAACAATAAAACATTTCCCAGTAATTTGCATTGTGTTATTTTGTATTTTTTTAGGGACAAGAAGCATGGAGAGTTGCAGAAGCACCAGAATACATCTGTTGATAGCTAAAGCTGTCCATTAGTGGGTAAAATCTTAAAGTAAGAATGAAAATAAGAATAATAAAAGCATTAAATATACCAGATTCTCAGGTCAAGATTTTGATGTCTAAATCTACAATTTCCTCCTGATATACTTCAGGTTGTAGAAATGTCTACATTGAAATTGTTGTTTAAACCATCAAGTGATTGTCTCATCATTCACTTGTGCTTACAGATGAGACCAGTGGGTCAGACGAGGAGACCATGCACTATTACTGTCCTGCCTCTGACCTGGGCCTCAGGTCCCGCAAGAAGAAGAAACCCAAAGCCCAAAGCAAGACATCCCAGAGCCTGTTCTCTGTCATCATCAGTGTCAACCACGGCCTGGTGGCTCTTCAGACTAACGCAAAGGTAAACAGTTCACAGTGTTTTATCCAGACATGCCTTGTATCTGGTTTTATGCAAAGAAGAATTGACTTTCCATGTTTCTCCCAGAAGGAGGATAAAACCATACTGAAAAACAAACATGGCGAGTTCTGGCTGGAGGTGAAGAATGCTGTGCTGTTCAGTGTGACGCAGTACGAAGGCTATAAAGACCAACACTACCTCTGCTTCCACACCAGTAACATTTGCATGTATCATCAAGGTAAACCGACTGCACTACAATATCATCTAATGCTGTTGTGTGTATGAGGTATCCTGTCATAATGTAACCTATATATGGATTTCTCCTCTATAACCATACTGTTTCTACATCACTCTTATGCCTCTCCCTCTGTTGATGTGCTCAGGACTTGTGGATGGAGGCGCGCCTGGCTCAGATGTCAAGTTGCCATGCAGGACTCATCCCCACTGGTTAGAGCCAACCATCTACCAATCAGAGACTTCCCCTGAGAGAGCCTCGACACCCTCAGAGTGTATTGGTCTGGAGGCTCGCAGCATGCTGTCTGTCGCTGTTAAAATCTCATCACAGAATGCAGAGCGCAATGTCAAGGTACATTACACAAAGCACTGACGGGTAAAAGGCCAAGCCGGGGGAAAGAACAGCTGTAGTTCACCTCGCTGTCTGTTGAAATGTGTGGGACTGCTGGTGAAGAAACATACTTTTTAGACCAGTCCCAGTTGTGAGCAGTTTTTCACATACAGTGATGTTCAGTTTGTTACATTTGAATAGTTTTAAGGCTTAAAGATGTGGAACTACAATAGACAGTGGGATGTCACCGATTGGTTTGATGTTGTTTTGAAGCTTCAAGACTGGCACTTTTGCCGTCGTCATCCCAGATACCGAGCTGGTTTTACGTGAGTGTGAACAGTTTCCCCATAGTGATGTACATTTGAATCGTTTTTAGAGGCCTAAAGATGTGAAACTACCATAGGCTCTGGGATGTCACCGATTGGTTTGAAGTTGTTTTGAAGCTTCAAGGTTCACACTTTTGCTGTCCAATGCATCTCAGACTCACCCCAGATACCTAGCTGGTTTTACGTGATTTATCTTGTCACTTTTTGGTCAAATTGGCTAGATGTAGAGTGTGAACAGTTTAGCGATCATACAACTTTTGACTTTGTGTCAACAGGGCTTAAGTCAATATTTGAATCCTGGGCAAAATGATGATATGTTGATTATTGGATTATTCCTGACACCACACCTGCGCTGTAGCTCCTGTTTCCACCACATTCAGTCAACATTTCCCCATTTGGCAGAACTGGTGTTTAAAATATCATTTCGATTTTGTTTTTCTGCAGGAGTTCCTGGTTGCTGTTGGAGTGAGAGGAGCCACGCTGCAGCACAGAGTGGTCCCACCCAGCCTGGGCTGGTATGACCAGGTAGGCTTTGCACAACCTCTTTTATTCTTTTGCCTTCACACAGATGTTCAGCAAGCAGTGGAAAAAAATGATGCAAGCAAATCACACATCTGTAATCTTAATACCATTTTCTGTTTAACAGATGGTCGACTTTCTGAATGTTTCCGATGAGCCTGTGTTGGGTTACGCCCCTCCGACGTCTGTCACCACCTTACATTTACACCTGTGGAGCTGCTCTCTAGACTACAGGTAATTATAGACTGAAGACCTCCCACTAGATTAGTTTATGTGTAATATGAGTTATATGTTATCTGTGTGTGTTTTCTAATTAGTTTTTTTCTTGACAGACCCCTTTACCTGCCAATCAGATCACTGTTGGTTGTAGAAACGTTCAGCATCTCCAGCAGTGTCTCTCTAGACCACTCTTCTTCAACGCTCAGGTATAAGCAGGCTACTGGTGTTTCTGATACAAAATCGAGAAATGTAATCACAATTGAGTCATAAAAAAATATCTTTTATTCACAGGATCATTTTGGATGAAGCAGCTTTGTTCCTCTCAGACAAGAGTAACGCTGTCTCCGTCAATCTGGCGCGCGGTAAGAAGATCTTTTTAAAAGGCTGCTTCGAATATTACAATTTCAATGTATTGATCAATGTTAGCTTTTGTTTATTTGTCACAGATTATGTCCAAGTGGTAGACATGGGTACTTTGGAGCTGAGGATTACAGCTGTCAAACCTGGAGTGGACGGAAAGTTGGTAAGAGTTGTCTGTCTTTAGATGACATTCATGTTTTTTGATGTGTGCTCTTGAAAATATGGTTGAAATTAAACGTTTTGACTGTCTCTTGGCGTGTAGCTGGAGCCCAGATTTGAGCTGCGCTGTTCCAGTGACGTTATTCACATCAGAACGTGTTCGGACTCCTGCGCCGCCCTCATGAACCTCATTCAGTATGTGGCAAGCTACGGAGACTTACTGCCCCCTGCAGAACCAGAAGCCAAGCAGAGCAGCACAACACAAAGAGCCAAGGTCAGCACTAACGCTAACATACAGTAGCTACAATAGGATTTAAAAAAACTCTGTTGGTCTTACGTGTTTAAAATGAGTGTGTTTGTGTACAGGTGGAGCGTACCAGCCGGCCCACATCTCAGACACTGTTGCTGGCGGAGACAGAGCAGCAGATGTTGCAGGACCTGATGAGTGAAGCTATGGAGGAGACCGACGGGCAGCAGGCACCAGGGCTGCAGCAGAATGGTGAGGTTCAGTAGATATTAAAGTTTTAGCTCCATAAATGATATAGCTGAACTAGAGGTTATTCTTTTTGTACACATCCATAGGTGCATGTGAGGAGCCAAATCAAGACCACGATCCGCCTCGCTCAGACCTATTCTTGTTCCCGGATGAGAGTGGGAATTGTATCCAAGATTCAAGCCCCACTTACCCCATGCTTCACTCACCTCTCATCACTCCTGTCCCTAACTTGGCCCAAGAGACGGACGACTTTTGTATCCTGGAGACACCCGGGTCCAGAGGACAGGTCAGGACACACTCCTTCACACAGTTACGGCCCGTCCACACAGCAGCGTTAAAAAAATCATGAAAATCTTAGAGGTGGGCGTGTCTGAAAGCTTGGGGACTTGTGTTGGCTCACTGTGAGTTATGTGTTTCAGGATCTTGACCAGGAGCCGGTGGTGAAACTTCTTACCTCAGATCCTGTGGAAATCAAAGATGATTACTTCAGTCAGCCTCTAGACGGGAGCGATTCCAGCCGCGGGGCCATGAACTTTCCCACCCCCGAGGTGCGCTACCTCGTCAAAGAGATATCTGTCATCTGGCACCTGTATGGCGGGAAAGACTTTGGAGGTGCAACTTTCACACCCTCTCCTGCAAGAAGCCGGGGGTGAGCAAAACAACAAGTGACCGTGCACACACTGTATTGCATGTGCTCAACAGACTTGTTTGATTCTACCCTTTTCTCTGCCTTGCAGGACTACACCCCATTGCTCCCCCTCTCAAACTCCAGTCAGACAGGCCAAGGCTTCAGGACGGGCCGGAGGCGGAAGAGGAAGGAACGCCGACGTCCTGATGGAGATACAACTCAGCAAAGTAAAGTTCCTCCTCGACTGGAATGAGCCTTAGTGGTTGATTACAGTGTCCTTATAGCATTTCCTTTCCTGAGCGCCAGCATCTTATTTTCAAATTTCAATGAGGAGAGAAGAACGCTAAATCAACACAGGCCCATAGTCTACTTACATATACCTTACGTCATATCTTCACCGTTCACAATCTTGTCTTGGACTTTTTCCCTAGGTGAGGTTTCAGCATGAGGTGTACCCACAGGCCCAGGTGGCTTCTGGGCCAGCGGTGGATCAGCCAGTCTCTCGGCAGGTGTTTGTCGTGCAGGACTTGGAGATTCGAGACAGACTGGCTACCTCACAGATGAACAAGTTCCTCTATTTGTATTCCAGCAAAGAAATGCCTCGAAAAGCCCACTCTAACATGGTGAGGGATCCAACACACTCACATTAACACAGTCAAGTTGTGGCTTTGTGTAACGTCTTTCTTCTTTTGTCTCAGTTGACAGTGAAGGCGTTGCACATGTGTCCGGAGTCAGGCCAAGCTCCTCAAGAGTGCTGTTTGCGTGTTTCACTGATGCCTCTTCGCCTCAACATTGATCAGGTAAAATCTCATGCAGATGCGTATATTAAATGTAAGATAAGATATGGACCTTTATTTCTTCATTTACCCCTGTATGTACCAGCATCTTCAGCAACATTAGGGTGAAAGTCTTGTTTTTTGTTTGTTTGAAGGACGCACTATTCTTCCTCAAGGACTTCTTCACCAGTCTTGCTACTGAAGTAGAGTTTTTCTCCCCGCCTGCTCAAGAAGGTAAACTCAATTCCCAAATACCTAAACTCAGACATTGAACAAAACCTTCACTCTGAAACACTGACTCATGATAATATTTGTTCTGCAGCTGTTTGTGTGACCACAAAGAAAGCGTCTGCCCCAGAGATCTCCTGCAGCTTCTCCAAGCAGGCGGGCAGCAGCCAGGACCCGGCCCCCATCATCTCAGTGCCTGCTCAGAGACGCATGAGCCACAACGGTTACCCCACATGTGGCAGGGAGGAAGTGACTGACGACGAAGCCTCCACTCCTTCCTTCACAGACCAGCCAATCTTCTTTAGGTCTGTGTTAAATAACCAAACAATGAAACCGCTTTAAAGAAAAAAGGAATAGCTTGTTTCATGTTTGCCAACGTTTTCTTTTCCTAACAGGGAGTTTCGATTTACCTCTGAGGTTCCCATTCGCTTGGATTACCATGGGAAACATGTAGCAATGGAGCAGGTAAATCATCGAAGAGGGTTTTGTATTAATATCACATTATTTAACTTGTGCTTTGTGAATGATTTCAGGACGTCTTTGTTTCAGGGAACATTTGCAGGGATCATTATCGGGTTGACGCAGCTTAATTGTTCAGAGCTGAAACTGCGGCGCTTGTGTTATAGACAAGGGTATGTTTATCTGAGTAATATCTCACACCCCATTGTGTTGCTTATTATTTAATATCATGAAAGTAGTAGACCTTATTAAAAGGTGTCGTACATACTCAGTACTAATACTCTTTCCCAGGAAATTAATCCTTTTCTAATATGGGTTTCAGATTATTAGGTGTGGATAAGCTGTTTTCCTATGCAATAAACGAGTGGCTTAATGACATAAAGAAGAATCAGCTTCCAGGACTCCTGGGGGGTGTGGGGCCCATTCACTCTCTGGTCCAGCTCGGTGAGTTATATACAGGGTATGAATCCAGTCACAGGCGTTTTGTGTTATCAAGTGAACCTACATTACACAATGTCCTTTAATGGTTATTGGATTGACTTTCTGTTCGCATATCAAACCTAAAACAAACGAGCTATAGGCACAGTAACTACAGTCAAGCGCTAATAAGAGGAGATTTAAGTTTTAGTTTAATTAGATTTGGTTACACGGTTAAAAAAAAATATTGATATATATAATATATATGCATTTATCTTTTTACATTTGTATACATTTCCTCTGTTTTATACAATAATTAGAAATTATATAAATGATTACATTTTATGATAGTTATATATACTTATATATTCACACATTGTGGCACTTAGTCAACAATGACAAACACTTAAATTAGGACAAGTGATATAATGAGCTAGACCTATTACTGCTTGTCTTTTTTTAACCCGTTTCAATTGCTATTCAATACAATCAGTTTATCGTTACCTCTTGGCAGCTTTTACAAATGTAAGCCATAACTGCAGAATATTTTTTTCTCCAATATTTAAAAAAGGATAAAACCAGGGTTAATCAATGTCTTTGAAGCTTGGGCAAAGTGTAATTCATGATTTCCTTAGATAAGTGCAGTGAAAGTAATTTACAGTATATGAGCCTCCTACTTCTGGTGCGTCTCTTAGGTAATGTCTTCCCTGTCCTTAAGATGATTATTCTGTTCAGTTCAGGGATTCAGGGACTTGGTCTGGCTCCCGATTGAGCAGTACAGGAAAGACGGTCGGATAGTCCGTGGGTTCCAGCGCGGCACGGCCTCCTTTGGAACTTCCACTGCTATGGCCGCTCTGGAGCTCACCAACAGGATGGTGCGCACAATCCAGGTAATGACCCGTTTCCACCATTACTAAAAAAGTCTGGATTTACTACTAAAGTCATTACGATACATCTGACATTCTTGTGTTTTGTGTTGTTTTTAGGCCGCAGCAGAGACGGC
Source organism: Notothenia coriiceps (assembly GCF_000735185.1). NCBI lineage: Eukaryota > Metazoa > Chordata > Actinopteri > Perciformes > Nototheniidae > Notothenia > Notothenia coriiceps. The sequence goes on along the minus strand of NW_011365224.1, from coordinate 369,157 downwards.
CTATGACATGGTGTCCCCAGTGCCTGATGAGAGAGACACGAAGAGAATAAAACGCTTCTCCCATTACGGACTGGCTCATCAGCCAGTGGACCTGAGAGAAGGTGTAGCCAAAGCCTATACTGTCGTAAAAGAGGTAAACAAACCTAAAGATACCATGACCAATATGTTCACTTCACTGGGCTACTTCATTCAGTCATAAATTGAATCAAGCTTTAAGCCACATTTTTACAAAACACTATTTTGGTTAGATAATGCAGCCCCTGATAACACCACCTAAACTGTAGGACTCTTAATTGGATGATGCTGACTGCAATGAAAGACTCAACGCCACCAAACTCCATCTTATGTTATTGTTTTGATTGAAAGACCCCTAGGGGCAGAAAATGGCATTGAGAATGTAATTGAGAGAAACTGTTTTTAATGAGGAATTGGTGTTGTTTCTATCAACAGGGCATCACAGACACAGCCCTGACCATCTATGACACAGCCACCCGGGAGCATGAGCAGCGCGGCATGACGGGGGCAGTGGGGGGGGTTCTCCGCCAGCTGCCCCCAGCTGTGGTGAAGCCCCTCATCATGGCCACTGAAGCCACCTCCAATGTGTTGGGTGGAATGAGGAACCAGATTCACCCTGATGCACGCCAGGAGGAGTCTCAGAAATGGAGGCAGGGCGAGGAGTAACACTTATCGCCATATGGTACCTGAAACCATGACTGTGCAGAATAAATGTGTCGGAAACTTTCTTCAGAACGTTGTTTCGAATAGGAACATCTCAGAAGTGCTCATACAGCCCTGGTGTAAATAAAATACTGTTCATCTTGTGGCATTTTGAGCTACTGTGATTCAGCTTGTGTCAGCTTACCAGTTCCCTCACAGTGCCTTCATGGTTATGAGCATCGTCTAACTGTAAGTTTAATCAAAGGGATGGATGAAGATTGATGGATTTGTAAGCCACACATTGTCTTTATGTGGAAAATGTTCTGCTGGGGGATAGATAATGGAATTATAAATACTAAATCATAACAATGAAGAAAAATAGGCTGTTGTCTCATGAGGTGCAACATCGGCTTCATTCTCAAGCAGCTTTGTTTACAAATTGTGTGTGGGGGTTGATGTCAAGAAACATAAATATAGGTGTAATGACCCTTAATTAATTTAACTTTTATTTACTGTAAATATCCCCCTAATGTGTAACATTTCATGCAAACTGAATGTGTTACAGCTGTGTAAAGTTCTGTTGTCAGCACTTTTATGTGACTAAGGTTAACTCGCTTATATTAATGACAGGTGGGAGGAGTACCCTAACTTGTTATAAAGTATCACAATTTTCTTTTGGGCTGTGATCAAAGTTGTGGGATTTTCACAATAAGCTGCTGTTATAAAAAGCTGCTTCAAAATTTAAAAATAGTTTCTAGTGTTGTGTGTGTCATTCTGACACTCACATTTTCAAATGATTCAAAACCACGAAGCAAAGTCTTAATATCCTGCACAATTGTTTTTTTGTGTATATTTGACTGATGATATTAGTTGTGAAATGTTGTGTTGCAGGCTTTTGATTTGCCTATTTTCTTGTTTATGTGGACAGGATAATATTTCATGTACATAAGTGTACAGTTCAATTTGTATTAAAAGCATGAAAGTGAAATAAAAACGGTTAGATTAAGAAGAGTAGTATTGGGTAGCTATGGTTTACATTTCAAAACTGTAATTGAGCTGAACGTTTCTATATCTTATGCTGAAACATTTACAATATTTGATCAGGTGTAGGAACAAAACGTTTTTATTCAAATTGCAACGATTTCTATTACTTTTTTATTCGATTTACGTGCTTTTTTTGTGATTCGCAGTAGAGCAACACGCAGCGTTTGTCACGAACAGTTTTATTTTGAAATATAGGACGTTACATCGGAAGTTGTCTTTTTGCCATGGAAACAGGAGGACAAAGAATATGTTGAATATATCGTAAGGTTTATAACTGTTTACTGTGACACTTTATAGTGATGGAGGACGACTTATTAGCTGATGTGAGAAGTTTGTCTTTCGAGAATCCACTTACTGAGGAGGAGAAAGAGTTACTTTACCTTCGTGCACGCTCGGCTGGACTGACGTTTTGCGGGTGCGCGCACGCATCTTTCCTATGTAAACTGGTTCACTCATTGAGGTAAATGATATGTAGAGTTAATCAAAACGCAGACAGGAAACGTCACTATTATTTTCCCCACTGCTATATGTTTATCTTTTAAGTTATTCTGATTGATTTACGTTTACCTTTACAGATGTCTCATCAAAAGCCGCAGAGCAAACAGAGACTCATTGGTACCAGGAGAAGACAGCGACCTCTGCGTTGGGATCATTGGGATGGGTCACATGGGGAGACAGTTGCTCACCTCCCTCCTTGAAAAGTCTGGCATCAAACCATCACAGATTAAGATCTCCAGTAGAACACCAGACTCTGCAGGTACATTGGCAAAATAAGAAACTAACTGGACTCGAAAGACCATGGTAGATATACCTTACATTTAAAAACACTAAAATCCCATAAAAATAAGTGTCTTCTTACTTCTCTGATGTAGGAATACAATGCTACAGTGATATTGGGTCACATTATATTGAAGTGGTTGAACATTAATTAAACTTTCCAATAAAGAATTTGCTGAATTTTCATTTATTAATCATATAAAATATATTTATCATATAAAAAACATTACATGAAAGCTATTGGAAAAAATTACAAGAGCAGAATTCCCTAAGAAAATATTCATAAATGATAGAAGAAGCACTTGGATCCAATAAACAGTAGAGGTGTCTTTTATTTGTCAAATGTAGAAATAATATATGGTTTGGATTGGGAGTCAATGGGTCACAGTTTATACAAAAAAAATCTATTCCATTCTCGTCTTATATACTCTAAATCCTGTCCATGTGTTTGCCTTGCTGCTTCCCTATTTCAGTGGAATTTATCCAGAAAGGAGTTGAATGTTTATTTGACAATCGCAGACTGGCAGCGTGGGCAGATGTTCTGTTCCTCTGCTCTCTGCCCTCTCACCTCCCCAAAGTCTGTGCTGATCTCCACTCTCACCTTTCAAAGAGCTGCCTTGTGTACAGCTTCACTTCTGCTGTGCCTGTCAACAGGTACTCACACACTCAAACACATACAGCATTGTGGATTTTCAGTCATTGGTATTCAGTTCCTTTTGATCTTTTATCCCAGATTGGCACAGCTTCTAGGACACGACTTCATTCTCAAACCACAGTATGACTTTGTCGCCTGTGACACTGCAGATGTGGTGCTAACCTGCACTCATCTGACCAAGGCTTTGACAGATCATTTGCTTATAAAGGCATCGTGTCCTCTTACAATGAGCAGTATGTATTTCATTATTGCAGACTTTGCAGTTTCTGTTCAGAGCTTGTGTAATGTTATATAAAATAAAAGAGAAAGCCTCTGAAATTTGGTGCAGTGATGCATCACACTTGATTTGAAGTAAGCTGACTTGTAATTCCTATTTTTAGGTGGCATTTATCTTGGTCTGAGCTGGGTGTGTGCAGTATTGTACAGCCTGCTAAATATCTGCACCTCTACCGGTCTGGGATCCAGTGATGCTCTCTCTCTTATCAACCGAATCCTGAAAGAGAAATGGCCTCACGCTGTGGATTTAAACACACACAGTTTCATCAGTGCATCATCTACCCTGCTTACAGAGGAGTGAGTGTAACACTATATCGCTCTATAATATATTTCTGTCATGTTTAACTTAGTCATGTCATTCCTGATTGGACTCCTTTTTCCTCACAAAGACCTTTTCCCTGGATTTCTCTCGCTGATGCCCAGACCAAGGAGACACCATTGCTGTGCTTTCTATCAAGCAGCAAATCTATGTAACAGTGCATCTCTGAGACACCTGCAAAATAAGACAATTAGCCTACACTCTTTTGTAAAACTTAACAGTTTCTTATTTAAGGATGTCCACTCAGAGTAAATGCTGTTCCTTATGTTGCTTGGCACATTATAACATGATATAAAGTGATTATTTAACTATAAAAAAGCCTCAACAGTATTTTTTTGTATTTGTATGTCATTCATAATGAATATGATTCATATATTAAATCAATACATTTGCATCTACACATCTACACCATGCAGCAGTAGTTGGTATCCTCTGGCATACTACAAGAACATAATTGAACTTATTGAACATGATCTGTTTTTTGACAAAAAGATATTGTACAAAAAATATGTTAAACAGTGCAGCAAACCTACAGAATCCACATGGGATACAGCTGGGCATACAAATACAGTTACATAAATTTAAACAATGGGGTAGGCTACAGTTTATACACAGATACAAACATATTCACTCAGATGTTTCGGGGGGGGGCTTTCTATAATGTTCCATAAGCAGATGTGTTCAACAGCCTTGGATGTCGATGCTCAGACTCGCAGTTTCGTCAATGTTCGAGAAAAGGCGGAAGTGTCAACATTTCAGGGTCTGTTTTTTCCTGACAAGCAACAGCACACTGGAGAGACCCGTCACATGATTGTAGTGATATGGAAGCTCATTTCCTGATGGCCTGATTCGGACCTAAGTAAAACGGGGTCGAGTTTTCATACCATCAGCGTGACATCGTGGTAAGTCTGTGCCCGGTGCGACCGCAGCTTTCTCGGCTGCACTTTCTCTGCCCGCTCGGTAGCGTTAGCTGATGTGAGCTAACCAACTAGCCTCCTAGCTAATGCCAGTTTTAATAATGAAGCTCGGGAGAAAAAACCCACATAAACATAACAGCTCTTTTATACGTCTTTAACTATAATTTGGTTTATATGTTTCATATAATGTCAAACAGTAGTTAGTGTATGTAGCCAGTTAGGAGAGGTTAGTTTGAGTGTTTTCATCTTTTCCTCGCCGCCTCTGGTTGGAAGGGGCGGGGTTTTCTCTTTTTCAGCCACGCAGACTGAGGTGTTTGTCTTGTCTTTACAGCCATGGAGGGATTAGAAGACACATCAGAGCTTCAGTCGCGGCTGTCATCCCTCTCCTTCTCGTCTTTCCCCGGGGTAACATCCAAGCAGAGCGACACCAGACCAATGGACAGGTAGCCTGTTGCTGCAGAAAGTGCTGCTTATAGAGCTGCTGCTGTAAGGAAACGCGTTGCTAGTTATACTTCTTGAAGCCTAATCTTCACTGTTTAAATATTGTAATGTTTTTTTCTGTTATCTTTTCAGGCTCCAGAACACAGACCTTTCACAGAGCTGCACCGAATCCAAAAACCAAGCTGAAATGGATGAAAACAAGGAGGATTCAGTGCAACATTCTGAGGTATTTATTGTTTAATATGTCAGAAGAGGGGAGAGTGCATTATAATGTAATTTCTCAGCTATAACATTAGTCTTCTGTGTATGCCTTTTTCAGGGTAATGAAGAGGCCCCAGCAGAGCGGGCCCCGGGGGAAGGAGATGAGGAGAACAACAGTGCTGGGAGCTGTCAGCTCTCCGCTGAGATGAAAGGTGAGGACCTGCAGAGCACGCCATCATGACCGCTGCCGTGCTTTGTCTATCATTTGGATTTAAGTTGATTTCATAAATCAAGTTACAAATTACATTTGTTCTTTGATGAAATTAAGCCTTATGAACATGAACCTACTTTGAAAATCAAATCAAATTACAATAAAAAAAGACTTATCTAATCAAGATAAGGAATGATCAGAGTTGTTTATGGCCATGTTTTCCTCCTGATGGCAGCCCAGATGCCACCCCTGAAACCCCCAACTACGTGGACATCTGCTGCACTAAAGGAGCTGAAGGCAAAGCTTCGAACGGAGGATGACAGCGTGGTGACAGTGTACCGAGGCGACATCATGACAGTTCACGTGCCCACTGTCCCTGAAGCCAAAAAAGTATGCTGGGAGTTTGCCACAGATGGTTATGACATTGGCTTCGGTATATATTTCGACTGGAGTCCTGTCACAAGCCGCTCTATCACTGTGCACATCAGCGAGTCAAGCGATGATGAAGAAGAAGAGGAGGAGCTTGAAGGTCAGTTAAATTCAGAATGATGAGCCTATAAAACATATCATTCATTTTGCTCCTACAAAACACACCATAATAGGGTTGTAATATGTTTTCCTGCAGCTGGGTGTGTTGACTTTGTGTGTTTATTTGATTCCTGTTGCAGCACCCGTCGGTAACGGAGATGTTGAGAAAGGCTCCAAAACCCAAACCAACTCTAACCTGGCTGAAGTCTTACCTGTATATCGCCAGGACAGTCACGTGTCTGTCCAGGGGGGGAGCCACGATTTTCCAGGTGAAGGCACTTACCTCCTGAAGTTTGACAACTCCTACTCACTATGGCGAAATAAAACCCTCTACTACAGAGTTTATTACAGTGCCTAGGATGCAAGTTTATGAATGTATAAATTACAATCAAATACTACTCTTAGGATCGAGGAACTATTTTTGATTCCAATGTTGGGGAACAAGATGAAGTTATAATATAACAAAAGATAAAATATAAGTATATCTATTTTTATCACTTTCAGCTTGTGTTGCCACATGTTGAATTTATAATCAGATAGTTTTGAATGCAACATTTGTTCCAATGTCTTGCTGAGAGATATTTGAAGAATATCATGTGCCATATTCCCGTGTATGCACTGTGTTATTTAGTCAAGTGCCCCTCATAAAACATATATTGTCTTCAGCTGTAACATTTCTATGGTAGCAATGATCAGGGAACACCTGCACAGAATATATTTCACAAAGACAGGTGCTTAATCAGCAGTGCTCTAAAAATGTGTTTTTGTTGCCTGTGCATACACCTTTGATTATGTTGCTTTGCTGTTACATGCATTTATCCTCCTGTTTGTATCGTAATTTATTTTTACGTGTTTTGTTTAATCACGTGATAATGAGGAATATTATGATATAGTACAAATCTGTGCACGGAGCCGCCTACTGTGTGGAGTAAAATATATAAGTTGAATGTACTGAAGCAAGTGGTAACTGTTTTACAGAGTGTGCTTTTTATGACACAAATAAAAGCCATCCTTATCACATAAAGCTCTTTATTATGTAATATAGATTCAATATTTACATTTGACTCCCTTATATTTGCTGTTTTGGAGGTAGGGAGCAGTTGTAATTCTTCTTCTTACTGTATTTTGTCCACAGTTCTTTGTAAGAAAATGTGAAAGTGTTTTTTTTTTGCATACTTTAGAATGATTATGTTGCTTTGTTCCAAATCGATGCTTCTACCACACTCACTTGTGCACATGTTCCAAAGATGGCACAGATCTGGCTGCTAATGGAGTCACTTTGTAAAGCAACCAGTTTAAAGCTTCCCATGTTTGCTTATTCAACCTGTACTGTAAGTAAAGGTCACATTTGTTCCTAAAGATTTATATTCCTCAATAAAGAGAAAATTACGATTTTCTTTGTGTTTCATTTGGGAATTGGATCAATGATATGAACACTGTGATAAGTAACTCATAGTTTGGAAACTGAAGAGCAGGTAAACGTTGAAACATGAGACTTAAGAGATGTCATTAAAGTGTGTGTGTGTGTGTGTGTGTGTGTGTGTGTGTGTGTGTGTGTGTGTGTGTGTGTCCCTGTCCCGAGACGCCACGTTTCATAACATTCTCATTGCTGAGCCAAGATTAGAAAGCCCTTCAGAAGGGTCCCTTGTGTTTTCATTAAATTGTGTCATTAGGGGTTCAATATAATTGTTACAGATGTGCTGATGAAACCAGGTTTTATTTTCAGCTTTCCCCAAAGGCCACTCAGAACCAGAATTATATCAAGTGTCCCTCATGTTTTGCTGAATTCAAAGAAAGCAGTAGGATAAAGAGTATTTATTTCTTACTTCAAGTATAATTCAAATTACAAGTCTTTGATGATGACTGTTTATTTGATGGAGACATGCAGTAAGTGTTTGTATGTACTGATAAATATTTGTTGAAGACATGTTTTTTCCATACACTGTTTCCTAAGGAATAAATATATTTTCTGCACCAATGCAGCCAGCAAATCTAGTATGTTATGTTAAATGCTGTTGTTTTAGGCTGCAGTTTGTGGTGTTGTTACATTGACCTGTATTATGATGAAGGTGTGTTGTCCACCCTCATTTGCTGTAGGCCTATATGAGGGAGGCAGAATAATAACAAACAAATTCCACCCTAACCAGTTGAAAAAAACCCTAACATAAAACGTATACTAACAATACGCCAATAGTTAACACTTAAAACATTGTAATGTTGTGTTAACATAAATATAGCTTTATACTGCTTTATTTACCACCAATCATTACAAATGTAAATGAAACCTAAAACACAGCTCAAAAAATGACAATGCAAGCTCATTAAAAAAAATCTCTCTTTGTACGGTGAACCATAAACTGAACATTACAAGCATATTCCTCCACAAAAATAGCTGAAATCTGTTTTTTCCTCCGATAAATATAAGGCTGACATTGTTATACAGGTGCAAATATTTTTAAGTCATCTGGCTATTTTTTTGTGTATATATTTCAGTGTGTCCTTTCTTTAATTCCAGTTAGCCCTATTTCCAGTTCATCAGCCAATACAGGTAAGGCAATACTTTACTCACTGAAAACATGTTTAGCTTTTTAATTCATTCTTGCATAGTGTTCAGAGACACAGCGGAACTTCGCAGGTGTTAATTAATACATTAATTGGCCTACTGTCTCAGCTGTTCGTCTTCACAACGCCCCTCAGCCAATCAGAAGTGATTACCGATGCTTCAGGTCGCACCAAACTTTTCAGTATCTGCTGCAGTGCTCTGAAGGTATCTGAAACAACATGGGGAGGCTGAGTTTTTATGTGCTTTGTTCCCTGCGTGACGCTCCCCGTCAGTTCATCAGGTAGGCCTTTTTGGAAACCCTTCATACAGCAGTTTACACGCCTAAAACCCCAATTCTAACATACCGTGTCATGGCGTGTCTCGCCCTCCGCAGGAAATCCAACCGAAGTTGCTTTCAGGTCCACATCCCACTGCCTCTCCCCAAACACCTGGTCATCTTCGGTCTTGGAGAATGGAAAAGCAGCGAGACCACAATCTCGGTAGATGTTCTGGTCAGTGCAGAAGTACCAGCTCAGAAGATTGGGACTTTGTCTCCCATAGAGAGGTTTGTGGAGAACAAGTCTACATCTTAATATTAGTCTTTATACAGTCTAAATGTGTAAAATGTTTACTTTGAACTCAGGTGCCTGATCTGGGAGGGGGACTGGAGCCCTGACATTGTCACAGTCGCAGCAGCGAGAGGCAGGAGAGGAGTTTATGGCAAGATTGTGCTCACAGTGTGTGGAGAGGTAAGTAATAACTGTCACCAGTTCATGTTAAGATAAAAAAAAAAAAACACAATTAATATTTTAAAGCCATTGGTGCAGGACTCGGAGGAATCAAAATAGTTCACTGAAGTAAGCATACTCCACTACAAGTAAAAAGCCTGCATTTAAAACCTTACTAATATAAAAACATGCAAGTGTTATCAGCAACATGTTTAAGTAAAAAAATGTTGATAGGGTTGTAAAATGGTCCCAATGTTTAACAATTATATAATGTTTTTAGATGAATGATTCTGCTGTGTCATTGTGTGTTGTGCATTTTACTGCTGTAGATTTTTAGGGTCGGGTCTATTTTTTAACTTTTTTTTATACTGTCAGCTAGTTTAAGCTTTGTGATGAAGCATCTTTGAAGTTGATCCAAGTGTTTTGAAATGCTATATTTAACTTATGAAGCAGGATCATTTTATCTCCCAATTTAGGATATAATGCTTCCTTAAAATGATCACAAACGCATCTGAAGATGTGGTTTTCACTGAACAGAAAAGGGATAAAACTGTTATATTGTTAAAGTAACAGCTGTCAGATAAATGTATTGGAGTTAAAAGAACAATGTTTACCTCTAAAATGTAGTAAAGTACAAGTTGCCTAAAATGGAGTTCAGCCCCGAGCCTGTTTTTCAGGCCTCAGGCTCGAAAATGACATTCCCAGAACAATTGACTATTATCTTCACTTCTAAAAGGGGTACATTTAATAATCATTTTCTCAAAGCAATGATAAATCTGTTAGTTGGATGTAGAAAAGTCAGAATCAATATAGATTTTTTTTATTTTAAAGTAAATTCAAATTGAACATGGTAAAAAAATGTAAATTATAGCGTCCGTCCAAAAAAAAAAAACATTACTTCATAGTGAAAATCACCCTTGAATAATGGGATAGTAGACTAAAAGCTTTAGGAATCCAAACTATAACGTTTAATAAGTATCCTGTATCAAGAATGATGCAAAATAAGTGACATTTTACCTTTTTTTTTTGAGAGATTTAGAAAAAAAAACCCCACTTCTGATGTCATTTGGGTGCATTTTTCCATATCTCTGGCCCCCTCGGTCGATTTTGATGATTGACACCTCTTTTTTTTTATCGTTGGAGCCAATAAAATCACAGGGAAGTTCCTCAAATCCATCTAAACATTACCCATTGGTGAATGAGTGATGCGTAGCCAGAATGCCCCAGAACCGGAAGCTGTCATACACTCTAGTATAGCTATAGAGAGGCGAAGTCCCGCCCATCTGCTTCCGACCCATGGGACCTTATTTCGGAAAAATTATGTATTGAAGTCAATGGGGCGAGAAAGATTATCTTCCGATCCTGTTTGAATTGTGCCACGAATTACACATATGATGTTTGTCAATCTTAAAAAATAATTTCCATGTCAAAAAAGTCAGTTTGTCATAAAACTGTTGAAATATAAGACTATGAAAAATACGCAACTAAAGACTACAAATCCCGGTCCCGCATGCTGTCTCTTACGGAACCGACTAACTCCCCTTTAGTGTATGTACAGCTCTCAACACTCCCAGACTTGTTGTGATTTTCACCTCTTTTAATACTTTTTGCCTCATTCTGAAAGAAAGAAGTGAAATGTGCTAACGTGACGGCCGTCTTGGTGTGTGGTGCAAGACGGGAGATGTAGTTCATTGAGCGGTTTCAGACAAAAAAAAAGTGTTACTTCCCAGTTTTACGACACATTTTTCTTTTTTTGACTTGCAAAATTATCTTTTAAAATTTGACAAACGTCATATTTGTAATTCGTGGCACAATCCAAACGGGATCGAAAGATAACCTTTCTCTCGCCATTGACTTCAATACATAATTTTTCTGAAATAAGGTCCCGTGGAGTTCCACCGGAAAGGGAGGGACTTCGGCTTTCACACCGGAGTACTTTTCCCCCCGAACTAGGCTGAGAGATTCGGGTACACAACCTGTAAGTATTCATTGCTGTTTGTGTATTTATGATGTTTAAAACAAACAAGGTATCTACCACGACTGTTTAAATGGGTGAAAGTTTTTCGG
>NW_011365224.1:344124-357754 GCF_000735185.1 Notothenia coriiceps | reverse complement strand
GTGTGCCTTAAGCTGTATGCCATAATCAGCAATATTAAAATAATAAAAGGCTTGCAATATTTCAGTTGATTTGTAATGAATCCAGAATGTATGACATTTTTGTTTTTTTAATTGCATTACAGAAAATAAAGAACTTTATCACAATATTCTAATTTTCTGAGACAGTCCTGTATGTGTAATTCGTGGCACAATCCAAACGGGATCGAAAGATAACCTTTCTCTCGCCATTGACTTCAATCATACTTTTTCCGAAATAAGGTCACATGGAGGTCCCCCGGAAAGGGAGGGACTTATAATAATAATAATGGCTTTAATTTATAAAGCACTTCATATTTGCATTCAAATCCCGAAGTGCTAACATCGTAAAAAGAATAAAAAGCAATAAATAAAAATAAATAAGTAAAAAGAATAAAATAAGATAAAAGGGTGATAATAAGTAANACTGGACAAATAATCGACCTCCGTGGAAAAAACGTACTTTTACCGACTACCCAATCCCGAAGGTAATCCCCGTTTGTAGAGAACAAGATAATAACGAAGAGTTTACTTTCAAATACAAGCGTTTATTTACTTTAGTCCGAGTATATTCTTCTGAAAGAGAACAAACATGACATATATAAAGGAAACTGTTAACATTAACCATATACAGGTATGTAAAGTACAAATCATTGAAACTCACATAACCATTCAAAGTTTTATTGTTTATGAAATTAAATTAATTAGATGGTGGTCTGTGTTGTACTTGTTTACTAATTGTGTAGTCCTGTCATTGACGAGTTGAAGTCATAAAATCCACATGTCTTTGGAGATGAGTACAACAATTTACATATGTCGTATCAGAAGGTATTTTACATCAACTAACTAAACTTATTATTAATGATGGTGACGTGTTTGTCATTTTTTTAGCTTTACGGATTGTTAGATACGTCGGGTTCTTACTAGGATTCGACAGTCACAATTCCCTTGATCGTTATACTCTCTTGACTGTTGTATAATACTAGGAGCAACAGTGATCCTCGTGTAATTAGCAGATACCGCACATATGACAGGTGCTAGAACTCCGTTTAATTGACAATGTTAGTGATCTGAGGTTCAGCATATCTGCGACTAGTATACTCTGTCAATCATTATTCTCTTTGGCATCGGCGGATGTATCCATGTAGAATGTTCTTTATGTCGTACGTCCTCTCCTTTATGCCGGGGAAGACGAATAGCAATGATGAGAGTGAGTGGATATGTAGAAGATCAACTTATATGAAAAAGCTCTCTCACCATAGCATGTAGATATAGATAGTGAAACGGTTTATCGATCGTTTATATGTTCGGTTTGCTCGCGTATATGAAAATTCTTTACGTGTCAACGCGCGCTCGGCCCGCTCTCAGCCCTCGAGATTTGGAAAGATCACTAGGCGGGGATGTGTTTCTCCTTATATTTCTGCTGGAGTGTATATAATGTTGCTTTTTGCGGGCGAGAATAAATATTCTAAAAATAAAAAATCGGGCAATGGGAATACGATCGATACCAGACCGTCTTATACTGGTCTCATAGAAGATAACTATGTGTCGTTTTCAGAGTAAATAAGATCTCTCTAGGCTACAGTTGTGTAACAGGATGTTGTGATCGACTCGAATAAGTATGTAACAATGTACATAGTCTGTCCTGTGCTTTCGTCGCTGCTGCAGCGCAGGTAGTGACGCTAGTGTGGTGTATATATGTTGTAGCGCTATCTGTTTTGTTCATATTGAAAGATAAACATAATCTACGCGTTATATTGATCGCTCTCGTACGTCATGTGGGTACAAGATAACTCTAGATAGGTTGTATCTCACCTACACACGCGCGCAGTCGGAACAAAAATTTTCATCAAATTTTTGTACAATGCCGTGAGTGTACTATCAGCACTAATAGCTGTCAGTTATATAAAGACGACGTCGTGTCACAACAAGGTCGCGCTTCAGCCGCTCATATTCGCTATACCACGCTCCTAAGACCAGGTCTCGGTGGAGGAGTCAGGGAGCGTGACTCCTCGTCCTGCATCCGCGCCTCTCTCTCTCCTCTCCATAGATGCCCTAGCTTTACAACCCTGCCCTCGACCATCTCTCGATCTGTGTTCAGGGATATCGACATGACGGCAATTATCACTAGTAAATGGGTTTTCACAAAACACCAATCATCGTGGCCGCGCCGTAGTCAGGTAAAGGTGTCGTACGTCGCCCGTAATACGTACATAAATCGTAAAATTGGTGCTCCAGCGCTTGTCGTTGTGGTGTCTCTCTACGATTAGCAGAATACACTGTTAAGATTCTCGCTGATTGTCGCAGGTTTTCCCGACCACCCTCGTACCACGGCGAGCCAAGTCTCAACAATACTTGGCCTGAGCTCTCGGCGGTACTTACGACCTCCAACCAAGTCAGTGTTCAATATTGTCTGACATGCGCTTCAAAACACAAACTGCCCTTGGACGATCTACTCTGTGAGGGAGTTTACAGTACGGATTGTTTCTTCTTCACTGGCCAGTCGCCGAGACGCTATACAACGCATTAGAAGGGTCTCACGCGCGGCTTCTCTTCCGACGTCTCACGTCACTTATTCCTTTCTCAACTTGCGCTAGACGAAATGTTTACGTTCTTATTCTAGTGTTGTAATCTAAACACCTTTTATTGATCACTACTTTTGTCGGTAGGAACTCAGAGTCCGTGATGTGATCAAGTCATTGATCCTACTGATCCTCTCGGCTGTAGACTAATAAGTAATTCTGATATGGCGCTTATGGATGTACTAACATCCAAACGTTTTCTTACTATGCCAAAATATCTCCGCAATGCTTGTTAAGACACAGACGAATCGTAACTTGTTCCGTCACTATTATGATTGTTCACTCACCTTCGCATCTCTGCTGTTGTTCTTGGCCTACATGTTATGATACTCCGAATTGCAAGGTTGACTCAGTCGACCACTTGGACATACCTCCGAGAAGCACCCCCAGGCCGCGGGCAATTGTGGGGTACCGCCGCCTCAGGCGTACGTATGCTACGTGTACTCTTCGCATAAACGTGCGTGTTCACTGGGTCTGCGTGAACGTGGGTCCTCTACCGAATCCGCTCAGAAGCGTAATACTGGGTACGGATTCTTTCGCTCTAGGTCGCGCTGTGTATGGAACCTCAGGTTGCTTAAGTGCAGACTGTTGCGGATACCCACGAACGATTAATTTCCTAGATTGGTAAACCAGTTGTAGCGTAGATCGCCTCTCCGGTCGTACGTTCAAGACACAAGATACGACGCTGTCTCTGGTGTACAACGGTAAAATCCTGCGCGCTCGGCCAAGTTACTGGACGCGCACGCGCTCTCGTCGCGTCCGTCGCTTGGTCGCGCTCCACTTGCCGTGAACGAAGCATAAGCCCGGAGTGAAACAACCACGAGGGTAAGACGAGCTTTTAAGGTAACGACGGGACGTAATAATACGCCTGCACTTTGTCGGTACGCTCTCACCACTTGGCCTGTACCTCAAGAAAATGAAACGGGGTCCACCTGGGGTGTGTGATGTCTCTCTCTCGAACACAAACGGATCGTCTCATCCTTTTATTCACTGTGTTTTGTGGTGTGTGTGTGTGTGTGTTTTATTAGTCTACAATTGCTGTTAGTATGCTCTGAGGCTGTGTGCATGTGTTCTCCTGCATTTCCTTTCGCGGTAGAGTGGTCGCTCGTGGCTCAATGTGTGTCATAAGTGTGTTCGTCGTCTGTCGACGGTCAGTCGGTGTCTTCTCATTCACTCGTGTAGACGTCCGGTCTCACCGCTCAGACAAGATCACTCCTACACCATTAACCTTACTCACTAAACGAATTCCAAATAAAGGGACAAATTAATTCACTTTTATAAGCTTGTTCAACTACAACCGTTAATCCTTCACACGCCGAGTTGTTTCCTTCCACACGTTTCTATACACGTAGCGACACAAGGAGGAGAGTCGGTCTCCACTCAGAGTCTCCATAGTCTCCTAGTCACTGTCACTCAGTTAAGAAACTCGTAGCAACTCCAATTCGTCTCCCTCTCCTATGAGAAAGAAGCGTCTCCATAGTCTAGGAAAAGACTCCTTGATTCTCCACCTCCCCCCACTTTAATCTACTAAAAAAAATATGACATCTCTAAACGTCTAAGAATGTGTGTTAATCGACAATCTCGTCGATCCTGTCTTATAGTTAAGTTTGGACCAGCGCTAAGACTCATCTGCGGGGAGGGTGGGGCGGTGTGCGTCGGAATCCGCGGCTCCGGTGCTGATACAGAAAGTCCTGGTGTACCGGTGTGTGTGGTCTCTGTCTCTATACTGAAACTATAGATATGTTCTTTTCTGTTTATGTGTTTATTGTTTTTGATTTTGTTTGTAATGGGGACGCCATTAGCAACCCTCTATCTTTTATTGATATAAGAAATTTGTATGTTTCTGTTGTTGTGTGTTTTCAGGCTGCATCGCTACAGAAGACCTTGCCGATCTGTCAATCTCCACTCCGGAAGTTTAGGTCAGGAGTTTGGTAACTACGTTAAGGTTTTGTATAACTATATAATCATCCTACTGTATATAAGTATTATCTATTGTTTCTTCCTTTCTGGTGATTGTAATGTGTGCTGCCCTACTGTATTCTCTTCGTTGAAAATATGATCTTGTCAATTTTTTTATTCTTGTATGTGGTCTTCTTTTGAGGTGTCATGACCGCCGACTCTTGGGCTCTCACTGACCTCCTCCGCCTTACCCCCCCGCCAAGAAGCAGAAGTCGCTATTCGCCGTTCCGTTATTCACCTATGGCCCCCCAACGGGTAAGAGGAAACGCTCCCCCGAGGAATGTTGGGGTGAACCTGCCGAAGGCGAACAGAGACTGCCGCCAGCTGACTCCATAGCGTCCTGTGGCCAACGAGTTTTATTTACGACGTTAGCCACTTTTCAATTTTATACAAAATATTAAAGTTTATAAAATACGGGGTCCAACCCGCGTTTCTCCCCCGAAAACAAAAAAAAAACTCTGTTTGGACTATTGTGTGAAAATCTGTGCCTCGAGCGACACTATGTGCTCACTTTTCCGCGCTCTCCCACTCACTGACCGGACAAGGGACGCCCCCGCAACTGATAGTTGCGAGCGTGTCTAGCTGTGGGACACGACCTATCTCCTGCCAGATCATCTTCTGAGTACATCCCCAAGAGTTGTCCTCTGCGCCCATGTCCCCTGTAGCCTTCCGAGTCCTTGTACAGGTTGCGGCACTCTCTGCAGCTGGAGATCTGGAACGGGACCCCAATTTGTCCCCATGAGGGAAGCGAGTCCCCACACGTGAACTAATATATTCATAAACTAAACATACCCTTTACTATGCCAGTGAATGTCACTATGTTGGCTTTATGAGTTATCGGCATAGGATCCGACAGAGGTATTTTTCCTGGGCAAACAGTGCAAAAGTTCTCAAGAGGTACGAGGCGCTTTGGCAGTGTCTCCATGTTCTGCGGTGAACACGCATCCGTTGACAGAACAGCTGGCAATTTCTTGTGGTCCAACAAGTAACATTTATTTAGATTAAGAAATACCTCCATGTTTAACAGCCGTTCTTCTATGGGTCTGCAGATGTGCCACAATATGGCCCTAGTCCCCCACCTTGCCGCAGAATGTGCACTTGTACTTATTAGGGCCTTCACAAAGGGGTGTTAGAGGGGCATCCCCCTTGTAAACAGTTGGGTGAATCTGGAAGAAAATTAGGAATTGTTTACTATTCAAACTGTTTTTATTTGCACTTTCAACAGTAACCATTCATATCACATAAATGACAGGAAAGTTTTTGAATGAGCTTTGATATTTATATTTCAATTGGATTGCTTATTAGTTTATGCAGCTCAAGGGGTCACATCATTTGTATAATATAACTAGTGTTTTTGCTTATCGATATTAGGTAGTTTTTATTATGTTACATTCTTTAACCTGTCTTTAATAGTGTTAGGTGAGCTATTAAGCATGTGTTAGATGACCAGTGACTCTTCTCTAATCATATTACTTTACCACATTTCTGATGATGCCATAACTAATGTTACATAATTATAGAAGACAAATCCGAATCCGAAGTGTTATTTTTACATATTGATTAGCAGCCGACATTTACTGAAAGGATGCGTCCGTCTCTCGTCTGGTTCATTACAACCAGTAGTTACAAACTGTTACAGTTACAACCTTAATCAGTACCGCACATCTTATTACTCAATTCAACCAACCAAGCTAGCCGTGTTGTCTATCCGAATCCGTACCATATTATTTGATTAAGTTACAGTATGTAGGGCAGGCCTACTTATATTTCCAAGATAATACAACAGTACACTAGCATCATGCTAAGTGCTGGTTAGCATCACAGCATATACGCTAACCTTAGGTCAATTAGATGATCAGCTTTGGTAACACAAATCAGTATTGTTACCGAGCCTGATAATCTATTGACCTATCTAAGCTTAACGTTATTACAACAGTAGAGTAGGCCCGGTTGCAAACGGGACTATAGGCCAACGTGTTTATAGCATCATGCTAAGTTAGCATTTAATACCACAAACATTTTTAACACATACAACTATTATTTACTTTATTAACGCTTAACGAGGTTGGACAGTCGATGTTGTACTTTGATAACGAGACAATTGTGTGTTAAGAAAAATGACATTACAATAAATATAAACATGCATCTCTGGAAAATACTATTACCGCTTTTTCAACGTGTTGTACGGCCATCTTGAAAGAACGAATGACTTCTTCTGCGAGGATTTATAAAAGCAGCTGGAATCCCTTAAGATGCATTACTGCCACCTACAGTATGTATTTCTGCTGAGTGTCATTATTCTATTGGATAGGGGATAGATAGGGGAGGATCCTATAGATATAGGATCCTCCCCCTATAGGAACCGCCCCCTGCCTGCGGTCTGCATCCAGACCCATCTCGGACAGTGGCCAGCCAAAATAAAAAAAACATGCAGCCATCTCCCTCACTGACATGTATTACCAGTGGGCGGGCTTTTACAAATTCCAAGCTTGCTATTCGCTCCATGGTCGCACTTCCACGAATAGTGGAAGTCTGATTGGTCAACTGTGGGTGCGTTATATCAAATCGCTAGATGAGGAATTATATAATCCCGCCTCAGCTCTGAAACTCGACTTTTCATTGGATAAAACGCATTCACGTTAGTTACGCAATCGGGAGCTGAACTGTGCCCCCACAGTGCAGTGCTGCTAAAACTCAGGAAAGCTAGTTTGAGTCAGACTGAGAGCGACAGAGATTTGCCTTACCCGAGCAATGTTGAATGTCATGACATTATGTTATTAGTGAACGTAAGAGACTGGAAGAGGGACTGTTCTGTTAAATGTGAAGGACATCATCGACGTCTAAGCAGCACAGTTTATCCTGAACATTAATGCGATACAGTTACCACAGCCACAACAATGCACTTGTCCTTAGTTTGCCGCGCCAAGGTAGCCTACTGTTATTCCACTGTTAGCTGTTTGCAAAGTGTGTGTGCACCAAATGTGAACCAAATGAAGGCCAGATGTTGCTTAGTCATGGGCCAAAGAGTAGGTAGGAGGGATTTTAGGAGCACATCCTATTGGCTACTGGAGGATGATGTTAAACTGTAGAAAAACTGCAGTAGTGGATTCAGTATAGTTTAGTTAAAACTCGAGGAAGATAGCTATGGCAACTCAAGACAAGGTGAACCAGGAGACACAAGAAACGGTAACTGTGTAATGCGATTTCCAAATAGACTAAAGTTTCTGTTTTGTTTTCTTTGTAGCCTGTTCTTCATGGATACTTCAGAAGTTCCTGCTCCTGGAGGGTTCGCATTGGTAAGTTATGTCAAGGAATCTGACAATGTATCTGTAACTTGACGCATGTTCAATTCAACAATGTAATCATTTATTATTTGTGCATCAGCTTTTGCTCTAAAAGGCATTGAATATGACCAGGTTCCAGTCCATCTGATCAAAGATGGGGGTCAGCAGGTACAGTTTACACACACGATAAACCTCAATACAGAAATAATATATTGTTTGTGACAATTAACGTTTTTAGTCTAACCTAAGTCCTTTATGTGCTCAAGCATACTGAACAGTACAAGACATTAAACCCCATGCAACAAGTGCCTGCAGTTGAAATTGATGGCATCACCCTTTCTCAGTCAGTGAGTCCCCAAATGCTTTACCTACAGTATGTAATCCTATAAAACACATGTTATTTAACCAACTTGAAAATGACTGATAATGGTTTCTTGCCCGCACAGCTGGCAGTGATCCAGTACATCGATGAGACCAGGCCAGGGCCTCCACTTCTCCCTGCAGACCCAAAGAAACGTGCCCAGGTCCGGATGATAAGTGACATCATTGCCTCCGGTATTCAGCCTCTGCAGGTGAGAAGACCAATTATGGTATAGTCAGACTAAAGCAGAAAGTTCAAACA
The DNA here is from genome assembly GCF_000735185.1 of Notothenia coriiceps. Lineage (NCBI taxonomy): Eukaryota > Metazoa > Chordata > Actinopteri > Perciformes > Nototheniidae > Notothenia > Notothenia coriiceps. Next base: position 349,292 of record NW_011365224.1, on the reverse strand, counting down.
CTTATTGAGCTGCAAGTTCAGGTGTGACATTTTCTATAAAGGTCACAACACATGTTACTTAATAATGAATGTCTGTACATTTTCAGAATTTGCACGTGATTCAGAAGATGGGAACAGAAAAGGTTCAGTGGGCCCAGCACTTCATTGATCGAGGCTTTCAAGGTAGGTAGAGGCCCATCTTCTAAAAAAAAATACATAAGCACCTTATTCTAAGATTCATCAATTTTCATTTACAATATGAACATCTGTTTCAGCTCTTGAGCCCCTTCTGAAGCAAACAGCAGGAAAATATTGTGTAGGTGACGAGGTAAGAGGCATGACTAATTTATTTTTGATTGATCAAATGTATATGTATTATGATTGTTGTAAACATATTTGAATAGTTTGCAATACTATTTGAGTTATATTAATCCTGTTACCTATAACCTGACAGAGGCTTGAAATAAGCCCGGTTGGTTTTCCTTCTGTTCCTGCAATGTGTATCTTTCTATATAATCTTATATCATTTCATTCTGAAAACATATTGAAGCTTTACAGCAGTGTGATAAACAGACTTTTATATCCGACTTATTGTTTACCTTTCAGATATCCATGGCAGACATCTGTCTGGTCCCACAGGTCTACAATGCAGAGAGGTAGGTGATCAGAAATGTCATTAAAACTGATACATAAATACCAGATTAACACTCAGTCTCCCTGAACAATTATTAATCAACATGAATTTCATTGCAACAAAAAGGTAATACAAAAAAAAGGGATCATTACTATATATATTTGGTAGTCATCACTTTTTTTTAATTACCTGGTTTACATGCCATTAGTTGCTTTGCGCAACATTAAACAGGCTACATAGAAGCATGACCCCCCCTCTGTCTTTAATCTCTACAGGTTCAAAGTGGATGTCGAGCAGTATCCAACTATCAAAAGGTTGAATGAAACCTTACTTCAGATTGAAGCTTTCAGAGTGAGCGACCCGTCCTGCCAGCCGGACACACCCGAGGACCTGCGAGCATAGAACAACTCAGCAGCTTAAAACGACTTTGTAATAGTCATTTGTAAAAAATAAAGATGCTTTGGAAATAATCACATTTTCTTTTGTGTTACTTTAGATTAGTAGACAAGAAAACTTTGAGTTAAAAAATATTTATTGGCATTACATGTACATTTTGATTTTATCCATTGAACCCAGTCCATCAGTTTACCCTCAAATAAATATTGATATGTGGAGACAAGGTAGAGGACATGAAGTAATGTACAAAACATGGAGATATTTGTTATTCAAAGTTCAAAACCTCTAAGCTTACTGCTTGGAGAGTATTGACTGGAAGAGGTATGTATGTTTTTTTTTAAAAAGGAACAATAGCAGAAGATCACATCATTCAAAAATGATATGAAGTAAAGACAAACAACCAAATAGAAAAACAACATAGATCCTAACACATTTTTCTGTCATGTTAGACCTCAGCATCCTCTACCGTTTAAAAACAAACAATTGTCCCGAATGGGTTTCTTCCAATCACTTGTCCCCAGGGATCTCCACTGTACACTTGACTGTGTCCTTGTAGAAGGTACCGGAGCAGTCTGATCCACCGAACACGAGCACTCTGCAGTGGACGCTGACATTTTCCTTGTTCTCTGCGTCTGTCAGGATGGAGCAGCCCAACGTTATCATGCTGTGTCCTGCACGAGGCTTGGAACACAGCAGGGGAGACGCCACTGAGCTCCACATGTTGGTCTCTGAGGAGAAATCAAAGCAGTTTGTTTTTTGTGAAACCTTAAATAAGTGTGACTTAAAGTAAAGGACACACAACACCAACTTTTTTTTACATTATGATAATATGATGAGATTGAAGGGACACAAACTCACTAGTGTTTAAGATATGGACATCCTGCAGAGCTCCAATTGCACTGCAACCTCCACTGACTAAAATCCTGTCGTCTGAAACTGGTAGAGCTGCATGAAAACTGTTCATGTAAAGACAAGGACAATTTGTATGTGAAGCACAATGGTTCCTTAGCCAGTTTCTAAACAAAATGTTAACTATTACTGTCAGTATTCATATTGAGCCAAAAATAAATCTAACAGAATGCAGAAAGATGGTATTGTTTTATCATTGAGGATTATATCTTGTGTAAAAAAGACATCAAGTTCAAACGAGTTCTGCTTAAAAGACACCAAAAATTTAAAAAACAGATGGCTACATTGATGACAGCTCTCAAGTTTGATTTGTTCTGCACTCACCCTCGGGGCAGCGGTGGCATATTCCCACTCTTCACAGCTGTGTACTCCATGAGGCCTTCATTTAAAAACAGAATTCACATTTGTATCAGTTTCTGAACAAGGACTGTTGCCCTAACAGAGCCACCAAATCTTCATCTTACCCAGATCTAGAACATGGAGATCGTTAAGGTAGGTAGCAGTCTTCCGTCCACCAAATATGATCAACTTATTTGACAGCAGTGTAGCCGAGTGCCTGTTTGATACAAAAATAAGCATGGGATCAATATACTAAGAAACAGCATTTGAGGAGGACAGCGAATAGTGTTTTTAAAAAAAGGATACTGACCCAAACCGAGGCAGAGGTCTGTCCCCATCCACAATCGGCTGGTACCAGAGTTCAAACTCTGGGTTAAAGATGTACAGAACATTGCTGCAGGATTTATCCACAGAAGAATGGCTCGGCTGAACTCCACCGAAGACAAACAGCTCTTTCTTGTAAAAGGCTGCCGAGTGATACGCCACATTTGGAACATTCCCCTTTGCCTAAAAGGGGGTTAATGCATGACAAACCAAAAAGAAGAATGACCAACTATACATCTGCTTATACATCTGCTTGAGTATTTGACTGAATATCAGACCGCAACTTGCAACAAACCCACAGTGACAAGCCTCCACGTCCAGGTCAGAGTGTTAAGGATGTAGAGCTCATTGTAGCGCTGACCCTCCCTCAGACCACCGTAAACAAACACTGACTTGGAGTCTGGGTCGTAGGTCGCAGAGTGTCCTCGGGCACATAGTGGCACGGATCCAGAGGAGGAGGAGTTCATGGGGAACCAGAAGTCATTGTCTGGAAAGAGGTCAACAAGGACTTTATGGCTTTCCATTTTATCTTCATTCGTCCTCTGCATATAGTAAGCAATAAAAAATAAAAAAAACGGGGAATTAACAAAACTCCACTGACCTAACTCCAGTTTCCACAGGGAGTCCTTGCAGTGGTTTTGACCTGCTGTCTCCCCTCCGATGAGGATGGCTGTGTCAGGGTCGCTCAGACACATCGTATGGCTCCAGCGCATTGATGGACACACTGAAGCTAAAATCACAAGCTCCGTCAAAATCCATTCTTTGCATTAAAATGTGACTGTTACGTTTTCTGACCTTCTCTGTTGTCATTCTTTATCTGCACAGTCATTTCCTCCATGCTGTTCATCCTGGACAGCCTGATTTTCTTTGGGGATGAAGGCTGGTCTGCGTCCTTTGCGAGGATCTCCGTGTCCTCAGTGCTCCATGTCAGTTGGCCTTTCTTACTGATAACTGTCCGTCTGGGTGTCTTATCCTACATTACAGATTAAGTCACTCATCTTGCATGCAGATATTAAAATACTCTTGGCCAAGACTCTTACCGTAGGCCAAACTCTGGGTTTATCTTCAATAGTGGACTCACTGGTGTCAATTCTATTAACTTGAATGTCAGCATCAGAGCAAACACTATCCGCCAACAATTGTGACGAGTTGGTAGTTATCTGCAAGGCAGGAACAATAATGAAATATTGTAAGAAACAAGTAGATTACGGCAAAAACAATTGTGAGCATATTATCTCACCGTTTCATTTTCAGCGTTTTGGGGTAACGTGCAAGAGAGATCAGTGGTATCGTGCTCTGGTTCTGGCATTCTAAATGTCCTTTGAACCAGAAGAGTGCTGCTGAAGATGCTGGATTTATCCTGGGGCTGGTCACAAGTCTTAGGAGGAATACAAAAAAAACAGTCTCATAATAACCCAGGAAGTAAATGAAGCATCCCTTCTATCTCTAGAAAATGTATCTTCAACCAATAGTGTTTGTATCAGTCAGGTATAAACAGTATGTTTTAGATGGTAGAGTAACAAAAGTACATTCAACCAGTTAAGGTTAATGCCCCCCGGTACCGGGCATTTTTCCTAAATAAGGTCCCATGGAGGCCCACCGGAAAGGGGGGGACTTCGCCTCTCTATTAGCTGCTACTATAGAGAGGCGAAGTCCAAGACCGAAGCCATTATAGTTGGCACCCCACATCAGGTTCGGTCATCCACCATCACGACCATCACCTTCTCCGGCCAGGACATTACCCTCTCCTCAACAGTCACCAACTTGGGTGTGAAAATGGACGCCCATCTGACCTTTGAGGCCCACATTAAACAGCTGTGCAAAAACTCCTTCTATCACCTCAGGAACATCACCAAACTCCGCCCCTCACTCACTCTGTCTGACGCGGAAAAGCTAGTCCACGCCTTTGTCTCCTCAAGGCTGGACTACTGCAATGCACTCCTCATCGGGATCCCTAAGAAAAGCATCCAGAGGCTCCAGTACATCCAGAACAGCGCTGCTAGGATCCTGATGAGGGTGCGCAAATATGATCATATCACCCCCATCCTGAAATCACTACACTGGCTCCCCGTGGAATTGAGGATCGAATTCAAGGTCTCCGTCCTCACACACCAGTGTATCTATGGTACAGCCCCTCCATACCTCAAGGAACTCCTNTAAAATATTTGCCTATGGATGTCAGTAGACAAGTTTTGGATGCTTTGGTTCTGTCGCAGCTTGATTATTGTTTGGTTATATGGTCTAGTGCTGCTGAAAAAGATTTTTCAGCAGCACTAGACCATATAACCAAACAATAATCAAGCTGCGACAGAACCAAAGCATCCAAAACTTGTCTACTGACATCCATAGGCAAATATTTTACAATTATTTTTACAAGTGACACACCCCTTCCCATTTTACATACAACATTATCAATTTGTTTAGACTAAGATAATTTATGATCCAGGGTTATACATAGCAATTTTGTCTCCTTGTCCTGTTCAATTTCAATATGGTTTAAATGTAGTTGCAATTTTGTGATGATTTGATCCTATTAATAACGATTTTGTTTTTCCCGCATTAAGTACCAACTTATTATTTATGACCC
>NW_011365224.1:343517-344084 GCF_000735185.1 Notothenia coriiceps | reverse complement strand
GTGCTGCCTTATTTTTGTGCTACTTGTACTTTGTTTAAATCTTTTTCAGCAGCACTAGACCATATAACCAAACAATAATCAAGCTGCGACAGAACCAAAGCATCCAAAACTTGTCTACTGACATCCATAGGCAAATATTTTACAATTATTTTTACAAGTGACACACCCCTTCCCATTTTACATACAACATTATCAATTTGTTTAGACTAAGATAATTTATGATCCAGGGTTATACCTAGCAATTTCGTCTCCTTGTCCTGTTCAATTTCAATATGGTTTAAATGTAGTTGCAATTTTGTGATGATTTGATCCTATTAATAACGATTTTGTTTTTCCCGCATTAAGTACCAACTTATTATTTATGACCCACTCTGATCAGTAGTAGATCTTTATNTATATTTTGGTTCACCTTTTAACTGATGATTTGATCCTATTAATAACGATTTTGTTTTTCCCGCATTAAGTACCAACTTATTATTTATGACCCACTCTGATCAGTAGTAGATCTTTATTCATAACATTTGTCAACTCTCTTGTAGTTGATGCTGCATAATATATTGTTGAGTC
>NW_011365224.1:275804-343472 GCF_000735185.1 Notothenia coriiceps | reverse complement strand
ATTCAATCAAGGACAAACCGACTGAAAAAAAGTTTCTACCCCAGAGCCATACGAGAACTGAACACCGTCAAACGCTGAACTGAACAGTTACAACTTGCAACTGCACTACTTTTTAATAGTTTTATTAACTTATTAACTGATCGACATCAGAGATGCAAAATATCATCCCTGTGTTTTTTATATTGTAAACTGTATTTAAATTATGTGCGGGCATGTATGCATGTTGGTATGGATGTGTGAGCATATGTTTGTTTGTGTATATGTTTATATAAATATATATTTATTCGTTGTATGTGGAAATGCACTGCAAGGATTGCTTTTTTAAATGTCGTTGTACCTGGTGCGATGACAATAAAGGAATTCTACCTATTCTATCTATCTATAATGAGTGCCAATAATCATCTATGTGACACATGTGCTTTTTACATACATAAACACAAACATACATAGGTTACATAAAGATAATCACATCAGAATGTGCATACAATACCAAGCAAACAAACTTAAATAAGTCTCTGTGTGTATTAAATATATAGTAGTTTGCCTATAGGGTTACCAGAGGTTATATAGCAGAGAAATGCAAACCTTCACCCGGGTTACAGCGTCTCTATGACAACAGCACCACACAAACAAGTGGGCTGCACAGGAGCTCGGTACCGTTAGCCACTCTCTTCCTGGACTAATTACCGAGCCACTTCTTCTCCCTTTTGTAGCACGGAGGTGTTTTCTTTGCCATCACAGTAGCCATTTAAAACTAGCAGCAATGACGAAGAAGAAGGTCCCCAAAGTGAAGAGGGCGAAAGCCGGGTAAGTGCGTAACTTGGGTTTATGTGTAGGCTACACGTTGTATTGCATTAGCGTTCAAAACTCCAACTACACTTTTGTATTTTGTCACAGAAAAGGAAAGAAAGAAAGCAAGCATGAGTCAAAAGCGGACAAAGAGTCTGACAGTGAAAAAGCCAAGGCCAACGCTGCGCTGTGGGAGCTGAAGTTAAAGATCACCGAACAGTCGCTCGTGGAGTATCGCGAGGCCTGCCGGAAGTTAGCACGCGCAAATGAAGAGCTCACCAACCAACTGTATCGCGCGGAGAAAGAATCCATCGATATTACTGGCTTTCTGAAGAAACAAGATGCTACTAAAGCGGAGAAGGTCATAAAAACACGTTATTTATGTTTGTAAAATAAACAAGATGAATGATTAACAACGTTAAACTGTTTTTAATCTGACTCATTTTGACAGATCAGCGTGCTGCAGAGAAGCCTCAAAAATCAACAGGCACTTGCACAGGAGGAGCAAAACAAACTGGTGAGTTCATTTAAATTTAAAAAACGGCCACAAAAAAAGATAAGCAATTTTAGCTTACACCAAACATGCTGTAGCTTGCTTTATCATAGCAGAATATGACATTGCTGTAATTTACTACTTTGAGCTACTTAAAGTAGTACAAATGTGCTGCGCTGTGTCTTAACAGCTGTCTTGTGTGCAATTATATTGGTATTCATTATGTAAGAAAACAACAACCCAACAAAGCAGCCATAAAACGAAAGAACAGACCCTGACATTCCGACTTACTGGGTCTCTAATGCTATTTTAATCCATGCTAGTGGCCACAGAAGAATTAAAAGTGCTTGCACGGGGAAAGGGAGTAACACTGCTGCTGGTCCCGATGTGTTAGCCATCCATCAAAAGTCACACTTATCCTTACTTTAACAGTGTAGATTGCGTAATATACAACAAAGGGACTTATTTTGACTCCATTTATCCTCACTGACCCCTGCTGCTTGTTGGTAAGAAGATCAAGCTATCAAACTGACATGACAACGTTGAAGTGGCTTTACTCGACAAAAAGGCTTCAAAAAACTGTTGCTACTTTTGCTAGCAGCTGTTTTCCATTTTCCAACTCTTACTTCATGCTGGTAAAATTGAGTCCAATAAGCTTCTGAGAAGGAAAAAAGAGGCACGGTCTGGACCAAGTTGTAACATCCCTATTTTAGACATGTATGGAACTGTCACATATGTCCAAAAAGGGGGAAAGAACACTGTCATGTGGTTGACCCTCAACACGTGACTTCAAGGCTCGCTGTTCACAGCCCTTTTCTCATTTTGAGGTGATAATCGGGTTCATCTTGAAAATTGACTTAGCTAACAAAGAAGTTCAGTGAGCATGACCGCCTGGCTTTTGTCTCAGGAGAGACAAATTCAGCAGTAGTGTAATGAAATTCCGTCAGCCAAATTAAAACAACGGTATATACTGCACGCCATGAGAAAAAGACAGAATGCATGCAAGACTAATCCCTTTTAACTCAAAACGGGTGCTTATTTTGGGGTAGGTTGACCATTCGGTAGATCACACACACTGAGAATCGCTTATGATTCAGACCGACTTGCATCATGATTGGCGCATTGGTGTAGATGAACATACAAAGTTATGTGAAGAATAACGATTAGGCCTAACGTTGTAATCAGAGGGATGAAAACCTCTAATTTAGTCGTCATGTACATGTTTGTGGGTGGTTGTTTTTCTAGGCTCTCATGACTTTGGTCATTTTGTCACATTTTTCTTCAGACTGGCTTTTCCACAGTAGCATCTTGAGGTATTCAGCTTGACTGGTCTGTGCCTTTAAGTTGGTTGGCAAATGGGTATGGCCTGTGTGAACTCTGGTATGAAAGTATTTTCTTTCCTTACCGATTCAAACTGCACTTATGGGAATTTTTCTGAAGCACTAGCTGGGTTTTCCTCACAGTTAAAAGTCTTAGATGCAACACCCATCCAGTTTGGTCACCACCAAATAATTGTTAAAACGAGGTGGAGCGCATCTTAATTCACAAAATGACTTTTCACAGATGTAAAGTTTCAGTTGGTCAACAGTGCAGATCTTATCAAGTTTTGGTTTATGCCTTTCGGGTGTTGTTGATTTATTATCCAGCTTTTTCTTTTAACTGTGCACAGATATAACAATAGTAATTGACAAAAATGATGTTAAAATCACATATTTTTCATTGAAATATGTTATAGCGGAAGGACCCCTCATCAATGCACCCATGTCTCATCTTCCCTAACACACTGTTTAGTATTTAGATGAGCAGCTGCATTTTGAGGGTTAAGGCATGCATTTAATACTGTTGTTATAATGAATCGATATGATCTTATATGATTGTTTCTAACAGGTTGATGATTACACGAGGCAAATTAATGAGATGAAGGAACTGTTCAGAAAGAAGTCCAGTGACTTTAACATGATCCAAGATGGGATGAAGAGAATTAAGGAGTTTGAGAAGAGGAAAGCACAGATGGAGCAGGAGCTCAGTGATGTGAGGAAAAACATTTTATAGACTTTTCTATTAAAAGCAGTTGTTCCATTGGTTAATGCTACTAATAACAATAAAACATTTATTTTTTTAGATTAGAGAAAACATGGATCTTTCTGACAAGAAGCACAGGGAAAACCTAAACAAAGTGGAGTGCAGATTCTTCAAAGAAAAGGTGGGTCGAGTCTAATGATCCTACTCTGATCGATTTGGAAAAAACAGCAAAACAAAAGTGGTTTAAAAATAATTTGTGGAGACCTGGCCCACTGTTCATGGACAGATGACTGAAGATGTTATCCCAGGTGGAACAAGAAGTGATTTGTTTGCAAACTTCCCCGCAGGATCGCCTGGAGAAGGAAGCAGAGCGAACGATAGCTGTGGTGGTGGAGAGGGCCCACAATGAAGCCATTGTGTGAGTGTGTGTTTCCACTTCCCCTCTCACAATCTAATTTTATTCTTTAAACTGCACTTTTGTGTTCTCAGAACTCAAAGAAAAAAAAATGTACTCACACAAGTGTTTATGTGTGTAAATATATATATAACTAAGACTAATGTTATTTCCTTGACCACACCGGTTGGTCATGTTCAGATAGTGTACATCACCGGAGCCAATGATCACATCTCCATCCCAGAGGAGAGTGTAATGTGTGTGGGGAAGCCCAGCGTTTATTACTTTTGAGGCCATAGGATGTACATTTCGCCTCCGCTATGTTTAGTCATTTTTTTACAGCTCATAAAACATTAACATTGATACTGGTGTGGTGTGGTGTGGTGCTGCAGCTCTGGTCTTAGTGTCAGTAATTGATTTAATTTTGAACACACCCAGCTTGTCTTAAAAAGTCAAGTACATTGACCAACGTTTATGAAGAGGAACCGGGAAACTGAGAGCAAATATATGCAACATGTTTAAAAATCTTCAAATTAACACCAGGACAATTATTTCGTTTCCCATTACTGCACATATTTTATTCCAATTCTATTTCTACGATTTCAATCATATTCAATGTAAATACTGCTATATTTTACTATATTTGTTTAATGTTATTATAGTTCTCTTCAAATAGTTTTCGATCTGTTTTTAACTGTTGTTTTATTTGTATGTATGCACCACAACACCAAGTCAAAATCCTCGTATGTGTTAGCCGACCTGGTAATAAACCTGTTTATGATTCTGATTTAAATATATTTTGGCGTGAAATAAAGATTTGTCAAAGGCTTTTTCTGTTTGTATCTATATAGGCAGTTGGACGATGCCTCGCGCTCTGTGTTTAAGGAGAATGTCCGTCTGAATGAAGCTCTGAAATATCACATAAAGGAGGCAGAGGACCTGCACGCTTTGACACGTTCAATGGATAAGGAAAAGGCCTCCCTGGAACTGGACAAGGTATGTTTGAACCAAAGGATAGCAAACAGTTGTGTAACTATTAAGCCCTGACTGTCCTTGGATAGAGGCCATTCATATCCATAAACTCATATTTAAAAAATCATTTCAGCTATGAAACACTTGTCAGACCTGTGCAGAATATATTTCAGGTGGTTTTCCCCTCGTGTTGTTTACTTGTGCTGACCCTGTGTATTTTGCTTGTGGTCCGTCTCCTACCCCCCCACCTTCTGACTACTACCCAGCCTCTCAGTGGTCAGCGGTTGTGGCGAGTTTCCACTGGGGTATGGGTTCAAATTCAGTGGCTTCTCCCTCGCAGGCTTCTGGCACTGATTTCTTTAGACAAATAAATATTGGGCACATTAATCTTCCCCCCCGATGACAGTAAATGAAGGTTTCAAAATCCACTATTTTCAAACTTAGGCCACTCATGACAGCACAGGCGAGCACACAAACCATAATCTGTTTAAGATCTATTTTGGCATGGAAATGAAAGTCAGCTTGGTGTTCATGCATTTCACTACTTTGCTCTTCTGTCTACTCGTGCAGAACGTGTTTGAGTTGACGGTGAAGAGAAACGCAGCTCAGATGGAGGCCCAAAAAAAGGAGATATCCAAGCTGAGGGCCAAGGTGGCTTCACTGGAGCATGCCCTCGATCTTAAAGCTGAGGAACCTGAGATACAGGAGGAGGAGAAGGAGAAGGCTCTGGTCACCATTCAGGCCAGCCAGGTAGAACTAGACAAGCTGCAGAAAGTGCTTCACATGCGGGAGAGGGAGCTGGGGCACGTCAAGCGGCTGGCCAGCTCCATCGTGGATCAGCGCACAGAGCTGGAGCAGTTCTTCCATGAGGCTCTGGCTCAGGTGAAGCAGGAGATCATGGCCAGCAGGCAGCAATACAAAAAGGAGGCACTACAGGCTTATCGCCAGAGGCTAAAAGAAGCCACAGCAGGAAAGCTAAAGTTCCCACCCATCCGCACCTTCCATAAAGGACCTCACAGTACCAACTCTGTCTATTCAGATCTGGAGGCGGCTGCAAGGTGGTAGGTCCCCTTCTCATCATTTCAGTGACCTGTGTCTTCGTGATATTTTTAACATCTGATGTTTGTCAGTGGTCATCTCACAACATGATACATTTTGTTCAATTAAAGTCAATGTCATCCACCTGTTTTCAAGGACCCATCAACCAGACAGCAAGGTTGAAATCTCAGATCTCACTTGGGAGCAGAAGGAACAAGTGCTCAGGCTTCTCTTTGCTAAAATGAATGGACAGAGGGAAAGGTAATAAAACGCTCCAATAATTGTATTATGTTTGGCAAAAGCCGTGATCCGCTCGTAATTTGGTTATCACTCATTAACTTGATCCTAAATAATATTCTATAATCCACTTGTAATCCCTGAAAATGGCCTTGTGGATAAATTGCCTCAGAAGAACAAAGCGCAGTGACACCAAGCAGAAGCTCTGGCTGAACTTCTGGTGACTCCGCCCTCTTTTTAATGTTTTAAACAGCCATATTCTCAGCAGAAGAGGATACCATAAAACATCAGTTAGGCTTCGACCAATTTTCTTTTCCATCCAGCTGCTTAAAAAGAATGAAGAAAGAGTCTGGGCACAATAGTAAAAATAGGCCCCGCCACAGAGTCGTGTGCTTGGAAACAAACATCTGTTCACGTCCATTTGCTTTCAGCTTATTGGCCCCTCTTCACGTGCACTTGTAGTTTATTTTGTTCTTTGAACGCTTGTGGTTAGCGAGCAGCTGGTAACAGGATTTTCAGAAAGGAGTGTGCAGGGGAGCTGGATGTATCGGGGTAGGGCAGGCAAGAGAAGATGTGTATTCATGTTACCAGTGGTCTGGCACCTAGTCCTGCAGAATAACAGAACATTTGGCGACTAAGTCCAAGTCAATGTGTATTGTGTTGACCCAGTCTGACCCCGTTTCCAAGACGGGCTGCAGGCCTGACTGAATAGACACCAGGTTGCTAAAACATGACTTTTTCACTCTGAGGGTCTGTGTTTAACTGCAACTCTGCGTTTTCCCGATAGGAAAGACAGCCAACATATGGCTTTGTCTGCCTCCTCCGAGAAGAGGAGCCTTATTGCCAGCGATGCTGCCGGGTAAGACACCAAAGGAATGTACGGGAATAAAAACTTGACCTCATACTTGCAATTGTAAAGCCTGTGCAGGTGTATTGGTGCCACATTCCATGTTTAGCTTAAAAAGCATTGGCTGTGAGAACACTAGTGCCGACCTGTGATTTTATCAGAAATGCACTACAGCTTTACTTAACGATGACTGTCTTCCAGGATCAGAGAGGATCTCTCCCGGGCGACCTTCATCACCCAGGGGCCCGAGCCCACTCTGCCCCCCAACACCCTGCCAGATATACACACCACATGACCTCAGAGTGGCCTCTACATGGCACATCACACTCTGGATTGTTTGCCTCCATGCTTCCCACAGAGTGTCAATCATGTGTGTAGTAGAATGGGAGTTGTTTGTTTGTGCTAATTATAAATATCTTACCATGCATGTATATATGGCCTGTGAGTACTCGTTCATACATGGAGGGTGTTTGAATTCTGTCACAACACATTTAGAAGATCTGTTCTTCAAAACAAAACACAGTGCATCAGATAAAAACAATCATAGGAATACAAAGCTGTGTCCATGGCAACCTTCATTTATGGTATAACACTAAAGTTTCATGAAGTTTACAAAGCTTTAAAATCTGTGTTGTATTTAATGAAATGACATGGCCTCAGCTGTACAGATTATTTTCATTGTTAAAACCTTGGCTGCAGTGGTTTACATTTACAGAGTATCTATACAGTATATACATATCTGATATAAAGTATTTAAAAAAGGAGATTATTATTTAACGTTTTAATACTAAAATTCTACACAGAGTGTCTACTGTTTAGGTATTCTGGTTCATGGATGGAGTTAGCGTCCCATGGTTGGCATGGTAACAGCAGGACTTGTCAAGGTGGAATCTTCAGCTTTCCATTGTGAGGTGACAGTTTTGATCTGTGTGTAGAACTGGATACCCTGTGGAGAAAAAATAAAAACGTTTTCATCCAAACTCAGTCTGCTACAGTTGTGCATGTATTTAACTTGTACTGATAGGATGGGTTTGTTGTTTTCATACTTGTTTGCCATAGAAGTTCATGTCGCCTCTGAAGGATCCTCTTGATCCAGTAAAGGAGAACATAGGCAGTGGGACAGGGATGGGAACGTTGACTCCAACCTGCAGAAAACAAGAGTTTTTGCTATCATTTCTATAAGTGTAAGCTTTGTTATACAATTCCCCCCAATTTTAAATTGCTAGTATGAGTAAGATGCAGCCTGAAAAGAGATGCGGTATATCCATGCCGTTTAAAAAACAAGCTAACATGATCTCAATAAACAAAGCTAAAGCTGTGGCTTATATTCCCAGTTCTGAAAGCAAAGCATCATCTTATGAAAGGGAAGAAAAACCAAATAAAAACATTTTTGTTATGTAGGAAAAGGGGGCACAGCATTGTTTGTTTAGAATGTTTAAAAACAGTGGGAATAGATCTGGACGCACTATTGCCTTTTGGCGAAGGTGCAGGGCAAAAAAAAAAAAAGTAGTTGTTTGTTGCATCGAGGTTTGGAGCGGAGAACGGCACATGGCCTGCGCAGCATTCCCCGACATGTGAACAGCAAACACAGGGCATGACTAAGGCTCCACAGGCAAACAAACAGGGTAAAGGCTGGCCATATTTATGCCTTGTCGTTGAACAGCAACCTAGGAATCCCTTTTGATTTAATTAAAGATTTCCCTTGTTGGATACTACCTGGAAAAATATTTCTATGTCCCCCTGTCTTCTATTAACGGACACATATTTGCTGTAGCTATTTGTAGCCTTTACCGGTGGGGAAGGGGGATGCCGAATGTGTGTGTGTATTAGGTTAGGGGCAAACAAGGCTATACTTGACATGGAAAATAATAGTTTTTTTCAGTGTGTTTAAAGGTTTTCAAACAGAAATGTGATGTGCTCTCCCCTGGAGATGCTGCATAGACATGACAGAGGGATGTGAATGTCTCCTTTCTCCCAAAACAGAGGAACACATTTGGAGGCTGCAGCCACTTACCTGGCCCACATCCACCTCGTGAGTGTATTTGCGTGCAGTGGCGCCATTTGTGGTGAATATGGCTGTGCCGTTGCCATAGGGGTTATTGTTGACCATGTTGATGGCATCGTCCAGAGTCTCTGCTTCGAGAACAACCAACACAGGCCCGAAGATCTCTTCAGTGTAGCACTTCATCTGAGGCTGGGAGAGCACAGCAGAACAGGTTTTACTGGCAGTTTAAAGAGGTTTTTACTGATGTGCACATTAAGACATTACACCCACGTACTGTGACATTGCCGAGGATGGTGGGACCCACAAAATTGCCATTCTCGTAACCCTTGACCTTGACGTTTCGGCCGTCCAGGAGCAGCTGGGCTCCCTCGTCCACACCGCTCTGGATCAGACTGCAGACTCTCTCCTTGGCCTGCGGAGAGATCATAGGCCCCACGTCTGCCCCAGGCTGGTCTCCTAGCGGGGCCCCATAAACAACCAGCTGTAAGGTTTCATACCATGTCATTTTTATGATGTGAACACATAAGTTGACGCTGACATTCAAATATGTCTTTTGCTACAAACACGCAAAACCAGGACGAGGGGCACCCTGAGGCACTCCCATAAAAATTGATACTTAAGGGTTTCCTGCGTACTACAAAAATAAGAGTCCGTATCACTGCAGGCAGGGATAATCATCTATTTTACTCTGCATCAACTTCCTTCTCTCGAAGGGACTTGATGCTCTGAACCGCTATTTAGGTCTTGGCCGCAGATCTGGCCACACATTTGCAGCAGGGCTGACTAAATGAGCTCTCGCTCCCAGCTGACTCCAATGTGAAGTTACAAAACGGCAAAAGGCGAGAGGTGTGGTTAAGGCAGCGTGGGTGGCCCCTAATTGACTAAACCCAAGGCCCTCGGGGGGAACAAGGGCTCGGGAGAGACAGATGAAGATCGGGTGATGGGGTGCAGTACCTGCGTTCACGCGCAGAGCCTTAGAGCGCCCCACCAGCTCCGGCAGCCAGCTGCGGGCATCTCCCACCAGGATGGCCGTGGACAGAGCCATGCAGCGCTGCCCCGCTGCCCCGAACGCTGCACCAACCAGCTGGTTCAGAGTGTTCTCCTTGTTGGCATCAGGCATCACCACACCATGGTTCTTGGCTCCCTACAGTACAAGAAAAGTGGTTAGCCAGCTGCTGTTTAATCTCTTTACAGCAGCTGGCTAGTCACAAATCAGA
This sequence comes from Notothenia coriiceps, assembly GCF_000735185.1. Taxonomy (NCBI): domain Eukaryota; kingdom Metazoa; phylum Chordata; class Actinopteri; order Perciformes; family Nototheniidae; genus Notothenia; species Notothenia coriiceps. The sequence continues at coordinate 333,458 of NW_011365224.1, read as the reverse complement.
ACATAATATTAGGAAAATTAGGAAATGATGTACAAACACGGAAATGCTGTATAGTAAATGTGTTCGACATTTCAGTCCATAAAATAGATTCAGTTGACTGACATAAATCTAAATAATAGATGGAACATTTATAATTGTGGCTCTTGAACGTAGATGCACAGCTGGAGTCTCATCTATACAGCTGATAGAGAGGAGGAACACAAAATGATCATCTGTTGGCCAATGCTGCCACCTGCTGGACATTCACAGCATGTGTGAGTTTGATACTCACCATGTTGGACTGGACCCTCTTGCCATTTTTAGAGCCCCTCTCATAAATGTACTCCCCCGCTTGATTGGAGCCAACAAAGCTGATTGCCTTGATGGCAGGATGGTCGCAGATGAAATTCACAGCTGTGAAAGAAAGACAGCAGCTGTAATAACTGAGATATCTATTTAATTTAACGACAGTGATTAATAAGTGATATTTAAAAGTGTGTATCCGCATTACAGAATATATGACAAAAGAAGAAAATTTGTATTTATTGAAGGGTCAATAAATAATTTTAAAAAGGCAATGTCGATCAAAATCTCAACAGATTTATTTTCTGTGGAAAAACTAAGATTAAAGAGAAAAATCAACAAAAACATTTTTGCCGTGCATAAAATAAATGGTAAATAATATAATGTTTCAATAAAAACTCATCAGAAGCTTTCTATTTAGTCGTAGATCAACAAATAACCAGTAATTAGCCATATTTTCAATAAGGAAATTGGTTTGTTTGGATTTGCTTAACGTCAGAGGGGTCAAAGGTAATTGTGTGTTTGTACCTCTGATGCTTAATAGACTGAAGTTTCAGACAGAGATTATGGAGTTTAGTGAATGGCATGATGGGCCGTAAACCGAAATCCACCTCAACATATCTTGGCTTGGATGGGACATTTTTGACAAAACCAGTAAAAATTGCTAATCATCTGAATGATTTTTTTTTTTGATAAAGTAAAACATTTAAGGAGAAATATGAATCAAACTATAAATAGTAACTCCACATTTCTAATAAAGGATTTAATTATGAAAAATAAGAAGTGTACATTTAAAATAGAAAAAGTGACAATTACAGATGTTGAATGTCTACTAGGTAAATGTAATGATAAACCACCAGCAGTGGATAATTTAGTTGGTACATTTCTTAGATATGTTGCTAATTTTGTTGCAGAGCCTATCTGTCATATTATAAATTTGAGTATTGATAAATGTATTTGCCCACAGGCATGGAAAATAGCAAACATTATTCCACTTGCAAAAAATCCAGCTGGACCATTTTCTGGTACAAATAGCCGTCCAATAAGTTTATTACCAGCATTAGCAAAGATAATGGAGAGAATAATTTTCAATCAAATACAAAAATACTTTGAAGGTAACAAACTGAATACTGTGTATCAACATGCTTACAGACCTGGCCATTCCACATGCACTGCTTTAACACAAATGACAGATGACTGGAAGGGCGAACTAGATAATAGGAAGTTAGTGGGTGCAGTACTACTTGATTTTAGTTCTGCTTTTGATGTCATTGACCATTATTTGTTGTTACACAAGCTGGAACAATATGGTTTTAATTTTGAAACGCTGAGGTGGTTAGAAACTTACCTGACAAATCGAAGTCAAACTGTTTTATTAAATTGAAGTCTCTCAAAGATGAAAACAGTCACTTGTGGAGTATCTCAGGGTAGTTGTTTGGGACCACTTTTATTTACTATTTTTACAAATGACCTACCATTAGTGTTAGAAAAAGCTAAAATTGTAATGTATGCAGATGACTCAACAATATATTATGCAGCATCAACTACAAGAGAGTTGACAAATGTTATGAATAAAGATCTACTACTGAATCATGCTTTCCAGCGCTTGCGCCATCTATGTACTTGAATGGGTGAAGAACGAAGATTTTTAATCTTCGCGAACTGCACATTCGCTAAGGGTGAGCAATGGCATACATCTTTGCAAAGCATCATGATGAACATTCTATCGGCATCAAAAGTTGAACAAATGTTTTTGAGCCTCGATCATATGCTTGGTCATCAGCCAATTCAGATACGTTGTATGCTAAATGGGACGAGTGTGCCTCGCTCAGCCATATTGCAAATATTTGCGTGTGCAAACTGGGCAGAGACAGTTTGATGCTTTGTTGTCGCAGTTCATTTTGTCAATATTCCAACGGAGATATTATTACCGGTAGCAAATCACCCGGGTCTGTTTAACGACCGGAACTATTTACCAGGGATACAACCGGAGGAACCAGGCATGGAGGGAGGTGGCAGAGACAGTGGGTGAAACTGGTAGGTTTTCACCTGTTTGGAGAAGTTTATATCCAGTTTACCTTCGTTTAAACATTGCTAATTGCTTTCTTGTATGTCGGGGCGGGAGATTCTCATGTGATCTGGTTGTTGGTCCGAGTTGCTCGCAAAAGTCGCCAAGCTTCAGACACGCCCAGCTTCAAGATTTTTTATGCTGTAGTGTAGACGGGCCGTTATGAATAAAGATCCTACTAACTGATACTCAGAGTGGGTCATAAAATAAGTTGGTACTTAATGCCGGAAAAACAAAATCGTTATTAATAGGATCACATCATCATTTAAACAGGTTAACCAAAATTGCAACTCATTTCAAACCATATTGAAATTGAACAGGTNTGAGCCTCCGTACAGTAAGTGATGGCAAAACCGCCTTGGTTTACAGTGTATTTTACTATCACAGTGCACTGAGAAACTGTAAAGCACTTACGCATCACTGTACACTGTAAACCAAGGCGGTTTTGCCATCACTTACTGTACGGAGGCTCAGTCACTGGTACATTTTCATTTACAAAGCCATGTTGGATAAAGTACCATCTTATATCTGCTCCCTGATCCGTCGGCAAATTGAAGGTACTTATTGCCTGAGATCTCATGCTGTGGTTTTATTAAATGTGCCAAGTGCTAGGACTATCTTAGGGAAGATGTTACGGTTTGTGAAAGAAGCAGGACCCAAATGCAGATAACGCCGAAAATGCCTTTATTTCAAGGATAAATACAAATAACTTTGACAAAACAGAACACTCACCGGTGAACTCAGTCACAAACAAAAGACGAACCAACACTGAACACAGGAAGAGACAAGACTAAATACAGGGAGGGGTAATCACAAGACGAGAAACAGCCGGGCAGGGGAGGAGAAACACAAGGGCCCCAGGTGAACACAATCAGACAATCAGACACACCAGGGAAACTAACGACAGGAGGAAAAACACAGGGAAAAGGACCAGACAATATACCAAGAGGAAAACATGACGGAGAACAGCAAAACACCCAAAACAAGACATACAAAATGTGACATGACACAATAATCGTAACAGAACCCCCCCCTCAAGGGACGGATTCCAGACGTCCCTAAAAAAAAAAACCACCACAAAAGTCCAAAACCTCAAGCAGAGTGGGTGGAGGGGGTCCGGAGGATGGGATTTTGGGCTGACAGCCAAGGAGCACAGCGGAGGACCCGGAAGGGATCTCGGGCGGACGGCCCGGGGGCAAGGCAGAAGCCGAGAAGGGGGACTCGGGCGGACAACCCGGGGGCAAGGCAGAGTCCAAGGTGGGGGTCTCGGGCGGACGGCCCGGGGGCAAGGCAGAGTCCATGGTGGGGCGAAGGCCACAGCGAGTGAACTCAGGGGGCCAAGCATGAGGGCGAAGGCAGTGGCAGGAAGAGTCAGGGGGCCGGGCCCGAGGGCGAGGNTGTGTGTGTGTTGTGTGGTGTGTGTGTGTGTGGTGTGTGTGTGTGGTGTGTGTCGTGTGTGGGGTGTGTGATTCTCCCTGTCCATTACCTGCGATTCCTTCTCATCACCCCTACTCTTTCATACTAACGAGTGGTTTTCCCACATTACTACCCTGTACACTACGACATTTCCAGTATAGACTGAGTTTCTATGTGGTACCAGGTCCGCATAGGTCCCTGTTTGACTTGAGTAGTGTGTGTGTGTGTGTGTGTGTGTGTGTGTGTGTGTGTGTGTGTGTGTGTGTGTGTGTGTGTGTGTTGTCTACCCTCATACTGTAACCTCACTCTCCTCCACTGCCTGCCAGTCCGATGCAGACTGTGTGAATTTGCTGCTGCAGTCCCAGACACTCAGACACAGTGAGTTGCGAGCCAGACGCCCACTCTGCTCCTGTCTCTGCCCACAGCTCACCAAGCTTCTATTTGCTTCAGCAGTCAAAATACTCAGTCCGAACCGGCCCTTTCATGTATACAACCCGGCTGTCCTGTGCATTTTTACTAGTGCTGTTTTATTCTGATTGGCATTTTGGTCAACAAACATTTTCTGAGGCAAATATTCATATTGGCTTAGTTAAACCTCATTGCGTGGAACCACAAATTAGAAACACAGGATGCCTTTTTTCTGTCTCTGAGTCACAAATTGCCACACTGTAACCATGTCACAATTGAGTTGCTGAATTACCATTGCATTAAACAGAACACTGAGCCTCGTATTTATTCAGTGTTTGAGACCCCAAAGTCTAATGGGTTTGGTGGATGTTGGTAGATAGGAGAGAAATATCATTTATACAGTATGCAAAGTAATAACATACGCTATCCAGTAAATTAAGTAAAAGTAACCCAATTTCATTTTAATTCCAATTGTCTTGTTTCTATTTCTGTAATTTTGTATTTTCAATCAATCAATCTTTCTTTTTTTTTCATCTTTTTGCCTTTAATCAACTATACTGCAACCCATTTGCCAAAAAATGCTGTAGTGTTTTAGATGTTTGAATGTGTTTTCTCTGCCTTTCTAGGTCTGCTCTATTTAATTCTGAAGCACATGGTTGACAGATACAACATCTACTATGCATACGTTCCCACCAAACTCAGCCAGCGGATCCACAGAGCCGCCGTCAGCCAGGTGGTCCTGGCTCCCATCCTCTGCATGTTCTGGCTGCTCTTCTTCTCTATGCTCAGATTAGGTATGGTATCACCTACATTTCAGTCCTGTTACAGTGACCGTCATCTTATTGTAAGTGTGCATTAAAACATTGAGACATTGTTATGTCTTGCGATCTCTCCTTACTGTCACAGGTCCAGTGCATCCCATCACCCTCTTCACCTTAGTGTCCCTGCTCTCGTGTATTGCCTTTTCCCTCTTCCGCTTGTGCCTTAGGAAGCAACCAGACAAGTCAACAAGTTACCAGGTCAGCCCTTTTGAAACTTACAAAAGCTAAGTTCAGCTGAGGACGCACTAATACTGAATACTGAATGAATAGTATGCATTGTCTTTGTTTCAGATGTCTGATCAGCCTGCAGAGGGGACGTTCACTGACGCAGACAGGAGCACTGTAACATCCACCACTGCCTCCAATGTACAGTATCACTTCTCTGTCTTATTTGCCTGACAGTACACATTTTAACATGTATTACAGGATACATTTAGTACATTTGATTGTTATAATAGTTAACATACATAATTTGTGATTTTATTATCGCTCAATTCTTGTTTTGGCATTTAAACAAAGACTCTAATAATAATGGTTAGTTTGGGGAATGTTTCAAAATAATGTAAAGTGTGATTTGATTGATAAAAGGGTTTAACACATGCAAAAACACCTGTAGCAGTGGTAGACAATTACTTAATGCATTTACTCAAGTAAAGCTTACAGTTTGTAGGTGCTTTCATAATTTTTCTGCAACAAGCGTCTACTCCTATGCATTACAGAGGATAATGTTGTTTTAACTTCAACTCCACTACATTTATCCAACAGCCTTATTTACTTTACAGATATTTAAAATATAAACTAAGATAGATAATGTAAACTGCAGTAGATTAGGAAAAAGGAATAATGAAAGACTGCAAGATCCTCAGAGCATGTAGGTTAAATTGTCTCCTAAAAATTACTAGGCTACTCCTGCTTTAAACTTGACCTGGGGCATGGAAACTCAGTACTATTAATTTGTTGAGATCTTATCTTAGTGAAAGTTTTTACATCGTAAGTGTAGGGTAGCTAAACAAACCCATGTTTACAACACGCTTTTATCTCATGTACTCCGCGAGTGATCCACTGGGTGACACCGTCATTAACTCTATGTTGATCTTCCCTCAGCTGTTTGTGGCGTCCGTGCTGCTGGAGCCAGAGCTGGCTCTGACTCCCATGCCCTCCCCGGCCCACCACAGCTACGGCGCCATGGCGAGCTCCCAGAGTTCAAGCCACGGCCCGGCGGAAGAAGAGTGTGAGGAAGGAAACACCCAAACCCTTGAGACTGAGCTCCAAGACCCACCAGTCCCCTACTTGTCCAGCCCACTCATGGACAGCACTGTGGGCTTCCAGTAACACCAAATCCCCCAAGCTGATTCAATGCGTCCTTCACCTGGGGAACACAGATTGCTTAATGCTGCAAAGCTGCGTTTTTCGCTTCTGACCTCAGACTCCAACTTTGCTGCCTCAGACCCCCGAGACCAGACTGCGCTTAGGAAGAATAAAGAACCAGAAGAGGAACAAATACAGGAGCAGGGTCCATGTAAACATCACTATAAATATACAAACATATTCTGAAGCTGTCACCTGGACCCAAACATCAAACTAATAGATATCCCTTAGTGTACAATTTACTTTCTCTGATTGCTCCATGACAGGGATCCCAGCTTCGTGTATGGCTTCATTTGCAAGTTAAAAAGGTAAGGTGAAGTAACGAAAGTGACTGGGGTGGAAATGCCTTTGGGTTGCTATCAGAGAGACTCTGTCCATGCTGTGCCACTTGGACATGAGCGGAGGTGAAAGTTCCCATGAGTGTGGGTGGTGTGAGCAGGCTTGCCCCGGCAGACTGACAGTGTGGTCTGGGCACGGGTGAAATCTGGTTCCTCGGCGGTGGAGCTCACAAGGCTGAGGGTGAGGGCAGCTAGTTGTGAAGCCATCTGCAGTGAGAGAGCAGACAGACGGAGGGCCTAATCCTAATGTAACTCAGAGACTACTGTAATATATTTGAACACTCTCACCAAGGAGGCACAAGCAGCTTGACTGTACCTGAAGCTTGTTGTAAACTATCAATTTAAGGTTGCTATTTTTGCTACAGTATTTTTGGTGTCATTGATATTGTGCTTTGGGTTGGGGATGAAGACGAATGGAGATTGTTTACGGATTAGCAGAGCTGTCCTGTCTTAATCAGAGTATTTCTTTGTTATGCTGTTTTAACTGTGTATGTGATCTAACAGCATTGTTTTTATTTATTTGTTTTAAAGTAATGGTTCAAAATTTTTTCAATTCATGCAACTATTATGTCTGCATAGTCAACATGAAGTTACAGACATCAGCTAATTAGCTTAGCTTAGCACAAAGACTGGAAACAGAGGCAAAGCGCTGGCAAGAGATAGAGATATTATGTCTTTGTTGATACCAGAAAACTCAAGTGTAGTTTTACTCCATTTTTTATGGTTTGAACAAATAAGACATAGCAATGGGTTTTAGAGGTGCATGATGGTATTTTTTTAAACTTTTGGACAGACTCCAGTCTTCATGCTAAGCTACGCTTGCTGGCAATAGCTCTAAATTTAACAGACAGACATGCGTGTGGTATTGACCCTTATTATCTATTATCTTACTCGAAGTAAATGGGGTGTTTTCCCCAAATGAACCTATTGAAATGATGCCTTGGAGTTTACTTTCTCTCAAAATGTTTTGAGTACCGTAATTTATTCATTTTACATTTCCATTATTTGAAATACTGTGTTCCTTATGATGCCATTATATAAAAATACTAATAATAATTTGCCGTAATAGCTCAAAATCCTTTATTTGAATTTGTTTGTTCAGCGTCTATCACAGATATTTGTCCTAAATACAAATAAAAACAGTACAATTCAGGCACTACCATACTTTAACTTGTTTTCCGTTGCATTAACCCATGTGTGACACTCAACTGCATGTTATGTTGAATTAGGTATGCATTTCCAGGAGAAGATTCACACGTGCTTATTTCATTGTTTTATTTGTCAGTCAGTATGTTTGCAAAATGTGTATTTTAGGGTTATTTTGATGTCCTTTTTTCGAGGGATGAAAGTTTTTCTCTCCTGAAACTGAATGTAAATTGATTGTTGTTTGTTATTCATGTCTCTTGCTGTGCCTTGAACAAAAACACTCCCTTTCGTGTGACAATCCAGCATGGCCTGAAATATGCTGCATGAACTGAAAACTACAGAGCAGAGAAACATCTAAGAGATGAAAACACAACAAAAACAACCCAGAGTAGTGATTTTCATTCAATGGTTAGTTCATTCTGTTATTCAACATACAAGCAGTAAGCGGATCGCTATGAGAAACATTCTTGGCACTAGGTTGCTATCCTTTCTTTTGAGCTTTTAAGGGTATTACAATTGTAAATGTATGCCGCAACATGGACATAGAGAAGTCATAAAGATGCCCATATTAATAAGATATTTGAAATCCTGTAAGTGAAGGAGAACTGAGCAGACTTTATATGTTGATGAAGACCATTTGATGCGATCAAAATCCCTCTTCCGGTTTTTACTTTACATCACTGCAGTTCAGCGGCTTTTTAAGGATGTTTTTATTGTGTCCGTGTTGGTGCCTTGTTCTTAATTTCTATCAAAACATTTTCAGTTTTCAGTATTTGTATTCTTTGATCATAGAGTATTTTTCAAAAGTTTTCCTTGTATATGATTTATCTTTGGACATCTTAATTCTAACTTGTTTGATTAACAGTGACGGCACTGTTGTTCAGTACAGGAAAGGTAGGCTTCTTTTTAGTACAGTACATTTTGTGTCCTGAGTTATTATAGTGTATTCATAATTTCGTAAGCTGCCTGTGATTTGATATTTTTTTCAGCTGTACTTTCATAAACATCATGGCATATCATTGCATAAAATTAAATCTATTTGCTCAATTCTACAAGAAACCTAACAGTAATTTGTTATGCTGTATAAAGGAGATGAAAGCTGGCAGCAGAGAGTGAATGAAGTGGTCAGTGCAGAGAATCCTGATGTAAAATCTATTTGGAAAAAAAGCATCAAAGAGCATCTCCACATTTCTGACTGTGAAATACAAACATGTCCTGTGGGTTTCTCTTTTAGAAGCTTGTTACACAGATCATTAAATTCACTTTCCTTTGAAAATACAAAATAAAACTTATTAGGATATTTTTAACTCTAACGGCCATTCAAGGAGGGATTGTCTATGTTCATGCTTAACTATTGTGTCATGTCTCTTCATATACTACTGTCAGACATCCAAGGTCTATTTGAAAGTACATTTGCTTTCCAGACATGTCCACCAGTATGAAATGTGTGTATCATAAATACTTTACGTCATACATTATATGTGAGCTTGCTGTAAATGTGGGTTGTTATATCTCCTAAAGTTGAGGTTAGGGGACAGGCTGCTTTTGAGATTGATCTATGTCAGCCTATGAGTTTTCCTCTGTCAAAAGTGAAGTGCTGTAATCTGAAATTAAAATTAATTCAGCTTGATCCACTCATCTTGTGCCATGAAGTCGTTATTTCTCTCCTCTGTCTTTGATGAAGGGTTCTTGAGAGGCAGTGAGCCACACTTCATGTGGTTAGCTGTAGTGCAAGAGTGAATGTGCACATGATGCCTTTAGGTAGTGTCCATAGGATATTGTGCTTACAGTGCTCGTGTATTATTTATGTTAGAACTTTAAAAGTAATAGTTTTATTCCCATTAAATTAGCTTATTTGGTTTCTCGCAAAAAGATGAAGAGATTGTTTGACGAAGAGATTGTTTGGAAACCATTCATGTATGTGTATGCTAAATACGGATAGCTAGGCCAACCCTCTGCAGCTAGTTAGCTTAGTTTAGCACACAGACTGGATGCTACACAGACTGTCAGAGGGTAAAAAAGGTTAGTTTGTTGTTAATAAGGTAAATTAAAACAGTATCTCTAATGTTTGCTTATTGACACATTATATCTCTGTCGTTTGTTACATTTAGAGCCAAAGCCATGCTAGTTGTTTACCTCTGTTTCCTGGTGCTAAACTAATCTGTTGTTGGTTGCAGCTGAAATATTTACCATACTAACATGAGAGTGTAGTATCAGTCTTCTTATGGTACTCTATGCACAAAAGAAACGATACATCAACACTCCCATTTCCTTGTTCCAACTGTCTCCCCACAGAAAATCACAGACAAGATTTCTTCCTTTAACAAAATGTGGGAGAGGTGGCTAATGAATGCAGGTGCATGTTAGCTTAGTGTTTGAAGCAGTGTGTCTGCATACAAACTAGCCTGGGGACAGGCCTCTGCACAGCAGGCCTCATTGGTCCTTGAAACCACATCTGAGTCTGGATGGGGCAATTAATTGTTTGAGCATCTGCTTTTATCCAAACCACATTGGAAAATGGAAGCACCACAGTGCCAACAGTGGATGCTGTTCCAGCAAAGTGGTGTACTAGTAGCCTACGTTTTCTTCAGAAAAAAAACATGGATGTCATTTTTTCTGCAGTAAAAGGGTTTGTAAGGAAACACCATAACATGCCTGCCGTTATATTGCTTCTCCGTTGCTAAGAGTAACACAAGAAGAAAGAAAAGTCCCTGACATTTCCCCTGTCACCCGTGGCAACTGCTGAGAGCATGCTTCTCAGTGAAAGGAGAATTCCTCCGGGTGCAGGGCCCGTCGCTCGCCCTTCTCCTGCCCAGATGCTTAGAATAAAAAATCTGTGCCTCAGCAAACATATTGTTATTCCCATATGGGTTTGTTTCAGCATGCAAATGTTGCTTAATAAGTTGCCGTTGTTTAGTATTTGCATAATATTTTCATTTAAAGTAGGCCTCATCGCAATTTAGAACTTGTTATCTTCCGCATCGCTCACCATAGTCTTTCAACAAATGTATAAGAGAAATAGCAGTTGACATTCAATATTACAACCATATCCATGCAAGATCTTTGATCCCATCTCACAATCACTGTCAGCAGATGGATTTTGGCTCAGTTTTAAGTATCATATTTTCATTTATGTTGAGCCCGGTAATACTTGTTGTTCATGTTTTGTCTTAGGAGTAAAGTTTACCCTTGACCTTTGAAATAGTATTTTACTACAATATGTTTTAACCTTTCAATCTGAACCTTGTAATGAGTTTGTTTTTGTAAACTTGGAAGGAGATCAAAATGTCTCAGGTAAAAAATGCCTTCTTCATTATATCCAGGCAGAAAGTGTTAAGAACAGTTTTATATAACACCGGGAGATGCAGCACATGGCTGCTGCGTAGCTCACTTGCTTACATATCATGGTCATATTTTTGGACTACAAGCTTTCAAATTAAATCAAAAATTAGACTTCAATAATTGATGGAACTGATTCTCTGTACCTTTAGGATAAGATTGTGTGGGTAGCTAAAGGCGGATATTGGTTATTCCTCCGTGCTATAGAGCTTCGTTTTTGCCTGAAAATGACACATCAATGACTCATTGTTACATTGGTTGACATGTTGCTTCATTACCATGACCGCAGGCATAGTTTATTTCAAGTGAACTCCACATGCATGCCACAAATACCTTTTCAAACAATGTGCAATGAGCCTGTATTAAAAAAAAAAGCATGTTAGTTGGTGGGAAAGCACTTTCCGTCCTCCATCTGTGTCTACACTACACACGATGCATTCAGGCACAGTATTGAGTGTTGATCAATCAGTGTAGTTACATGCATAGAAAGGAAGAAAATAAACTTAAAGAACTGCGCTTGAGCGTGTGTAGCATTTTTAAACGCATGCCATTGTGCAGCCTGTGTTGATGACTGCATAGATTAAATTGTATATGTTGCCTTAGTCTCACATGGGAGAGATGACTGAAGAACGTGGGTGAAAGCCCTCCTTTAAAAGTTGAAAGACACCAAATGTGTATTAATCCACTGCTGAGAATAGTCCTAAAAAATAGTAAACGTTTGTTAAAAACTACGATCCCCAGGTGAACTGTTAAATTACAGATCTCTTGTTAACTGAGTTATGCAGTTGTTAACATTTTCAGTATGAACCAATGGGTTTGAGAAACCAGAGGATAGGATATTCAGAGAGTATTGAGACATGGGCATCATTTCTGTCTTATATTGACAATCTGAAATATATATAAATAAACCGAGCCTTATCGTTTTACTGGTTGTTCTTCAAGTTGGAAGTAGCAGACAGCGTATTCTCACTGTTGTGGTAGATGCTTGGCTGGCTTTGTTGCAGACCCCAGCAGTGATCCGATCAAAACCTCATAAGCCTCAGCCTTTACGCACAGTCACTGTCCACTGTGTGATCTAGGATAAGTGAGGGATTGAGTAATACTCCGCTTCCTTTCTCCTTCCTCCAAAACAAATGTGCACACACACACGACTCTGGACCATCACTTAACAGTTGCCATGACAACATTCAATACCTCTTCATTCCAAAACACATTGCAGACTTTCTAAAAATAATGTGTGTTTGTCTTTTCTCGCAGACACCTCTCAAGACCACGACATGGCTTCAGAGCAAATCCTTGTGCACTACAAGGTAAGACTGCAGAGCTATAGTGGCGTAATTATGAATTACCAAACACTTGTTGTAATTTAATTAATAGCTTGAATTTCGTTGTAATCCAACCATTGGTTGGTGACCTGAGAGGTTGGGGCCAGTCATGAAGCCGAGTGACCGGACAACTGTGGCTCAGGCTGAAGAGAGACATGCAGCATGGAGCCGATACATACAGCAGACTCTCTGCTGGGAGAGCAGAGGCAGATTAAGGCCATGTCAGCCACAGCAGAACAGACAGCCAGCTCATGGATGCGACTTTAACAATGACACACACAAATTGTATATATGGGATAAATGAGCCCCGTGTATTCGGATAACTCATTACAACAACCCTCCCTTCTTCACTTCTCTCATTACTGCGGTACAGCTTCACCTATAGGACACACGAAAACTAGCAGGAACACACACACACATCTACAGTATGAGGATTTGATTTGTTTTTGGAGGAGAAAAAGCAGTCCACATTGCAAAAACGAAATGTCTCATTTGTGAAATTCTTCACGATTTTGTGAAAATCCGTAAACAATCTTGCTGTGACATTGTGCAGTTGCATGAGTAAGTGGGCTGATGTGCCTGAAGTTGCCCTCGTCTCAGTAGCCAAGGGCGATGAGCCATTCGGCGCTTGGATCTTATGTAACACTAGGGGATGGGCTGTCAGTGGGAAGCAAATCAGGCATGGTGTGATTGATTTCAAACGCTGACCATTATGTTGTAAGCATCATCAGTCTGTGACAAACAACCTGAGTGCGAGAGAAACACACACTGAGCTTGTTTAGCAGTAAAATATCCACAAAGATCACTTTATTAAGTCCCACGTAAGCACACAACATGTTTTATTCTTTAAAGTGTAAGATAGAACCCAGTTTACAAAGAGTGCGTGCTTGCATTAACTCAAATACTACTGTGCGTTTTTGGTAGAAGGATAACTAGGTGAAGTCATCGCTGTTCAATAGCAGCTGATAATGATGAGGTAGACAGGGACACAACCATTATGTACAGAGCTGGATGTTAACATGCCAGTTATCAGTTGCCTGCTAAACAAGACCTAGTGTCAGGTAAAACAGGAACATGGAGAACAACCTGCACAAATACATCACATACACAGTCAGTTAAATAACATTGCACATGTGGGCTATACATTACAGAGTGAACAGACTAGGCAGGGATAACATATTTCAATAGTTAACTCTGCTTTGATTGCACATTTTCAAGGTGATAACATCTATATTTTCACTAAATGAAACCCAATTAAAAGCAGAACATTTGCCATTTTGGGTTAATTAACTGGAAATCCACACTATGTATTATATTTGTGAGGGTATACTGTATATCACATTTGAAGAAAAATCTATGCTCTTTAACAACACGTAGATTTCAGAATATAAAAATAAACTTTATAGATGTAAACTCAGACTAAAGCGATAATAACCACATATCAGCAGCTTGGATTTACAGTTGTATGGTGTTATTATCTAATATTTGGCGCACTGTTGCTAAGTTACTTGGCATTATGACCATGAATGTCAATAACAGCTGAGGATGATACATACAGTGTTATGGCAGCGATGATAATAATAACACACACATATTACACTCTGTCAGCATTTAGTATCACGATATTATTTGTAATGTGGTAATAAGGAAAAATAATAATCTTCAATAAAGTTTGTCTTTGTTTCATCATCCAAAATAAATATTTACTTCCATGTAGAAGTACTTTTCATATCCTCACCTCTAAAGCGGAGGTGATACTCTGTAGCCACAACAACACAGTTAATAAGCATTACTGAAATAAGCGCCTACAATACAAGAAAACTACTTTATACTAACAATGACTGGAAAAAGCCAAGGAACAAAAATGTTATAATTATTTTACTCCCAAAGTAAAGAGTAAACATAACAGTCTATAATTTAGAGATTAACAGTCAGCTGAAGCCTATTGAAATGATCACAACCTCTACAGAGGAGAGCCTCACACACCGTGTGGGTGCCTTAACAGTCGTAGATCTCAGAAGAGAGCTATCAGAGGGTAACAGTTCTTGTCAGTATCTATTGAATATCATCTTTAATCAATAAATATTACATAACAAAGTCACACACAAAAGTAGGTGTAAAGATGTATAATATCAATAGAAAACACAGCAGTGATTATGATTAAGGTGATAGGATATGCTTATTAAAAATCACATTGCTTTGTCCCAAAACTTTGAGCATGTTTTGTAAAGTATCTCTGTGTTCCAGTTAGATAGAGCTGCCGTGCTGTGACCATCACAGTTTTAGTAGTGTGTGATGCCTAAAAATAATGTCTAGTGTTTCACAATTGTGCAACTCTTTTAAGATACACCACAAAGACCACTACAGCCACTGTTATTTGAGTAGATATATCAAAGCCATTATATACAAAGAGACTCAACAGTTATCCTTGTTGCTGTTTCTCAGTTTGAGGCGCTCTGATTACAGGTCCAGACTTAGAAGAGCCAAACTCCTCGCAGCTGTACAGCAGCATTGTCTGGTAGCTAAACATCCACAGCAAAGAAAAGAAACCCTGCGCTTCGTTGATTCCAATTGTAACCACACCATACATTCGCTACAGTATGCAACCTCACGCAGAGCCAATGTACAGCAGCCAAAGCCACAATGTTGCAAGTTACACAACCTTTTTCCATGGCAACCATGTTGAGTGATTTGACGGCAACTGATCAGCAGCCCCCCGCTGTGCGCCTCAGTCGGCCTTGTCCTCCCCGTTCTTGGCCCATCCCTGGCTCATGGCTGCTACCACAATGCTGTACAAGTTGAGCCAGGCTTGACGCAGCGGTGCCGTGTAGGCCTGACCCAGACTGCACTGCAGCATGTAGAGAAGGGACTCACCCACCTCCTGAAAAGGACACACAATTGGGAAAAACAAACAATTTTTTCACAGCTCACTGAAATGTGAAATTGCTTTTTTCTTAAAGTTGCGATATGAAATGTTGTTCCTACGGCAAATGACTGTGTGTTGACTCCCACTGCCTGGTGCTTCCTCCCAAGGTTGAGCAGAAAGTCCTCCAAGGAAGGAAGGTCGTCCAGATGGCTGACGGCTGCATCGATCACAAGCATCACCTGCAAAGACACATGCAAATACACACACAGAGAAAGTGCTTTAAACCGTAGTACAAACTGTATACTCGTAGTGGTGACTGCGGTGAACGGAGCTCACCTTGGTAATATGTTCCAGAAACTCCGGGCTGGAGAGGCAGTCTTGTGTGGAGCCACAGTTTGTAGTGTAGTGGAAAAGAGTGAGGAGCTCAGGGTCCAGCTCAAACAGTCTGCCACAGACAAATACCACACTATTCTGCAGGTGTATGCACACGGCATGGGATGCAAAACGTCCACACAAACACACAATCCATCTATAAATCATACATCTACAGTTCTCTCCGGATAGTCTGTGTTTTAGCGGCAGCTGTCTCAAAGTAAATTGTGGATTATTGCAGTCTGTCGCCAAGCAACAAGTCAAGCTTCCGGTCCGTGCATGCTGAAAGTGTGCAGCTTCAATCTCTCTCCACAACTGTGTTACATAGACAAATATTTTTTATCACCACAGCTATTAAGTAACAACACAGAAAACAGCAGGATACCGGTGTTATTAGAATGAATGCTAATGAAATAAGGATGACTGCACAGGAAAATTAAGGTTTCTTCACTTACAAATCACTTTACTGCTTAATTCCAAATGAATGCTGCTGATGTGTGTAAAAGATTACCTGGAAAACATGACGACACCATGAGGAACTTTGTTCTTGCCCAGGCTCTCCCAGCTGCCTCGTATCAGCTCCTTGTCTTTCTCTGACAGCTTCTCCATCCTCCCTCTGGATCAAAACACGAGGCAAGTTCTTCTGGAGGGGAGAAACACAACTCTTCTACAGGACAAGAAGACTCAGTTTGAGGAAAGCCATAACATTTGAGGTAATCCAGAGACGAAACCTCCGCCAACCCACCTGGAAAACAAAGTGAAGCATCATGAGTTTCACAAAGCTGGTATGTCAGTTCCACAGAGGGGGACACAACTGTTGGAGACAGGAGTCCTCGGCTAGAGATGCACACACATACTGTACCTTCTTGAAGTCAGTCTTCTCTCTGAACTTCTTCTGGTGCACCCGGGCTGAGGGGTCTCTCTGTTTGAGTGTGTGTGAGTGTGTTTGTGTGTGCAGACAGCAGCCTTGCCTGACACTCTGGTGCACTTGCTCTCTCTTTCCCCAGCCCCACGGTGCAGTCAGGGAGACAAGTTCTGCCACGCTCTTATCTGTCACACTGGCTGCTATCTCTCTCCCCTTCCCGTTTGCCTCTTGATATTCTCTCTCTCCAGCACTGGGGATATTATTCATGCCACTGAAGGAGAAAAAGAGGGATCTCTCTCTTCTGCTCCAGAGAGGCTGCAATGAGCCACAGCTCCTCCTGCAGGTGAACCGAGGACTGAAGTGTACAGAGACTCTACATGAGGACAACTCTGCAATTTACTAGATAAGGAGTCTTTGCACTGTTCCTTTAAAATTAAGGGAATGCAATTAAACAAGAAGATAAACAACAGAATCATGAGAAAATACAACAGAAGCTTTTCATTCAGTCTGTTTTAAGGCAGGTTTAAAGAGGTTTGAATCCAAACGCACGACTTTGAGAACAAGCTGGGGATCTAAAACGTTTGATTTCACAATAGTTTGAAAACTCTGACAGTCAGAGAAAATAGCAGGACAAGGAAGCACAATAGAAAATACAAGAATGTCAAGGCAGCACAATATCTATTTTATCCTCGCAATGTCAACGTGCGCAATAAACACACCGTTAAAGAATACGAAATTGCACACTGATTTTTTTATTTGAAAGAAAGTGTATTTTAAATGTAATTTTTTTTGGGTTTAGTTACATTTTTCATTGGTGATAAGTATGAATGTTGGAAATGTTTTCCATTCATTTTTTTTTTATTCAACAAGCAATACACTTGAATAACTGCTTATTTATCGGAGGTATCATCATTATCGCGATATTCAACATGTCATTTCCCTCATATTGTGCAGCCCTATCTGGTATTCAAACTACTAGGCTGATGAAGAGGAGGAAAAAGGTGTGCAGATGATGGGAACAGCAGGAACACGGGGTCACTGAAGGGCACATGGGAGGGTAATAAAGCAGAAAAGTAATGTGAGGATCAGAAAGTGTCTGGCATTGTGACAGTGAAGTCCTCTTGAGGCCTATATCATCTGATCTAGGGTGTGTCTTCTCTTAAGCTGCCTACATGGGCAACCCCTGCATTTACAGAATAAAATGTGTGGGAATTTTTATGTCTTACAGCGGCTGGAATAATAAAAGACCTGAACACACCACCTAGGAGAAATTATATTGTAGTAGAGCCACTCCTCTAACAGCGTGATCGTACCATTTGGTGGCCAAGCATGCAGCCTCTCATTAATCTAAATGAGATGTGTTTGTTGCTTCTCTGAGCTTCCACACACATTGGAGGAACCGCAGTTTGTTTAAATAGATGTCACAGGCGTCTCTCTTGGATATTATCTAACAAGTTGGGAGGGATTGGTTTTGTTTTTAGCTGAGCTCCGGGGGAATCAAAGGTGCGCAGCGCAGCGCTCTCCTGAGGGACTACCAGGCAGAGTGTGGGGGGGGGTAAACTGTGTTCCCATGACAACCTGACAGGATGGAGCCCTTGAAGCTTCGTCATGTGATGTTTGAGATCTGAAGGGATTATTTATTACATCCAGAATTACTATGTGGCAACATTTTGGCTTTAATTATACAAAATTAATCTTGTGGTTTCAATTAGAGAGGAGTCTGGCACAATTACATGGCACATGTAATTGTATATAATATATTTAAATTAAATATCAATCTAAGTCTTTGATAGTGTTGCCTTGGGACGAATTAGACATTGCCTTCATACGTGACACAGTGGCCTACAGAAAGTAACCATATGGTATGTACTGGTCTCCATGACTACGTTTTAATTATAATTATACAGTATACATTTTACAGACATTCCCATGTGGTTTGTCAGTGAAAATTATTCCTAAAAATTCCTAGAAGTCTGCTATCCAAGCACAAGCTGCAGTGGAGGGCAGTGTGCAAATGCATTTGATGTGGGTCTCTGGGCTGGGAGCGGAGCACTGAACTGGTCTTTGTGAAGGCAGGTGCACAGTCAGCGCTGTTTGTTTAGCTGCACTGTGGCTGGAGAAACAACTGGGAACTTTACCCCAACCATCCCAGAAAGACCCATGTCAGATGCTAAGTGTCCTTACAGGACCTGACACATTTAAAGACACATTTATTCAATTGTTTAAAATACAACTTGGAGCCAAAGAGATTACATTTCTCATGGAAAAAGTATAATCATTTTTGTATGGCTATCGGAAGAATCTTTATTTTAGAGTGGGTAAACACAATTTAGTTTCACAGACAAAGTGGGTGTCCCCATTTTGTTTTGATCAGTTTATTCTGGTGACCAAGTGCTCATCATCCTCTCAATTACAGTGTTCATATTCGTAGCATAATTTGTCATAAAATAAAATGCTTTTTAGTCTCAATTTTTGTATCTGCTTGACATATAATGGAGATCATACAGACAAAGTATACTTAAAGCATATATAATACTAATTTCTTATAAACATACACAGTTCTTTTAAACTACTCTACTAACAGTCATGATTGTAAAATCCAGATGCTTTTTTTCATTTCATAATTTGCAGTTGCACATCCTAAACTATCAAATGCTCGGTGCCGATAGTTAGCCGTAACATAAATCATTTTTGAGGACAGAGTTGTTTTCTAGCGGAGAGGCCATAAAAAACGCTTTGCCGCCTTGACCTTTTTGATCATGGCATTTCTTCCAGTTTGGACTTCACGCTCTTCTCCTCCACATCTTCAATTTTCTCCCCGTCGTCTACATTTTCCTCCCTAAATCAGACATGTTGGGTTAGAAAATGTCTGTATGGTAATTACATTGAACTTTTACTTGGCTTCAGTATGGGTCTTTCTTCACTAAAGACTGCAGGGCAAGTTTAGAAAATTATGTAATGCAATATGACCAAACCACAAGAAGTCCTAGGCTCCCAAGCACTAGTGCTATTCGTGATTTTACCGGAAAAAGTGGTATTACATATTGAATGAACAAAACTTGCTAAAATACTCCCTCTGCATACCTTCTGGGAATGTCTTCCTCCGTGCTGCAGTTCTCGTCTGAATCCTCCTCAGATATAGATGCTACTTCTCCATTTTCCTCAACAAAATGCTCCTTTAAACCAGCTGTCTTCAGCGTGTTCCTGTATGTCTGCTCTGCGTGAGCCTTTGCGTTTTTCTGACAGTAAAAGAAACTCAAAGTTATGCTTGAGGGGAACATCATTCACAACGCAATGTGATCTTCTCAGTTTGTAACTCACCTGTTTGACCTGTTCGAAGAGATAAGGCCGTTCGCTAACTCGTGCCTTCATGTCCCGTAACTCCTTCATGTAGTCTCTCATCCTTTGTTGGTCAGCCTCTCTTCATGAAAGAGAAGATTATAGTTTGAGCTCCTGCGGCAGGCGCGTGTGGTTGTTGTGATGCGAGTTGCAAAGGTTGAACATTTGGAGAACAACGGACTCACTTAACCAGTACTCACCGATGGTGCTGAAGTTTGTCATTAAACACTTCTTTCAAGCTCTCGTGTGGGTCCAGCAGCTTGGCATGGAGAGTGATAGTCTTCTTCATGGCCTGCGACCTCGTTTGGTGCTTCCTCAACCACTCGGCACTCTCTTCATTCTTGCTATCCCTTATCTCCATTGACTTTCTGTGAAGGTCAGAGGATGGACCTATTTAGTGTGTAGAACCAAGAGGAATACAATTATACAATTCCAAAGAAATATCAAAAATAATCCAACTCACCTGATGGCCATGCAGCGCTTCCTTGCAGCATCTGTGATATATGTGGGGAGTGTGTCTGCAGACAGGGATGTTAAGGCCCCAAGTGACTTGCTTCTGCTGATATTACTTTTTGTAGGTAGCTGTGAAGTAGAAACATTTTCATTTGTTAGCTGAAATAGAAGCCAATATATTAGTTTACCACATATCATCAGTGTGTAGACTGAGGTCAGATGCATTTATGAAGGCCTTGTATAGACATGCCAAATCAGAGAGACTGACAAAGCCTGGCAAAAACAATACATCATTTGAGAGGGAAATTCTAACCATATCAGTTATAATAAATGTCTTTCTTTTTCCTCTTTACTTCATTATGTTTTTGTTTCAACAATTACTGCATGAACTATCAATACAGTAAATGTCATCAACATTCACAGAACATGGCAAAGATGAATTAGTGACATGTCTTTGAGATGACACAGTTTGGTGCTAATGTCTATGATATTCAAAATAAATAGAGTTGTGTTTTCAGAGTCTCTTTGTTTTGGACTAGGTGATGTTAGTCTACAAATAATGTGACCGAAGTAGCTTTTTTAATTGCCACACTCAAAACATTAGTAAGTACTATGTGGCAAGTATATATATAGTATTAGTCAAATCAGAGGAATTTGCCCAAAAATGATTGGCATAGCTCATATAAAAAGATCTCTGGTAATTGTATAATTTTGGGCAGAGTGATAAATTATATGAAAGGATGGCAGGAAGGAACTTTCACTGATCACAAAGTTCCTTCTACCACTTTGGATTAGTGTAAATTACTGTTATTCTTATGAAATTACTGTTATATTTAATTCTGCTCGGAAATGCCCTCATGTGAATCATCCACCCAGACACATTTCTAGGAACATGTACTGTATAGGGATGGTCTTGGCGAAATGGGGACGAGTCTAAAAAAGAAAAGCTTGAGTTGAGCTTGATAAATTATGAGGTGAAGAAGTAAAAATATAACTGAATATTCCCTCTGTAAAGAGGACCCACTGAACATATTTGAAATAGCTCTCTTGTTCCACAACTGAGGGGACTGGTCTGAACGGGACCAACAAAACAACACATAGCCCCACAAGAACTTAACCAATGCAATACATCTTTAACCATCAAACAAGGACACAGAATAGAGTCATATGTGACCAGGTCAAAGTTATTTGTCACATTTTATGACATAAAAACGTCTTTGAGGGACCGCAGGAAGACACAACAAAGTGTTGTACAGTTGGCAAAACGGTTCTCTTGTTCCCATTAGGCTTTTATATAAACGAGCAAGGGTTTAGGTAATGAGTTTTTCATCTAGAACATGTGAAGTTTTAATAAAAAAAAAAAACGGAAGGGTATGACAAAGTGGTGGGTGGATGTGTCTTGAGCCATGCATCGAACAGAGAAATGTAAAACTAAAATGTTTAGCCATCTGGGCCTGGTGCGTTGGAGTCCTTGATGTCTTCTTATGTAATTCCTCGAGAGATACTGGCCCTTAAAGACATTTATGTAATATTTTTGCAAAAGTTATTAATTAGTCTCAGACCTACCTCCCATAGATTGACAGGGGATTATTGAAATGTGGATAAAAACTTCAAAGCAAAAGATTAAAAACAATAGAGACTGAAAAAGATAAGCCCATATTCTTAACTGAAACAAGTTGAAATAGGCAAATAAAACAATTGTAACATATTCTTAAAATGGTGTCTGTGGTAAATGATGTGTTTTACCTGCGATTTTTCAGGGCTGGTCCTACTTTGCCTTGCAGGGAGAGCTGATGTCCTCAGAAAGAAGGGCTGACATTTTATCATATCTTTACTCTGAGATCTTCTCAGCCCTTCTGTCTGCAAGGCTTTGTGCAGCCTGCTGAAGTCAGGGACACGCTGGAGGATTTTTGGCTGGAAGCTGGGTCTCTCATCCAGAAAACCCAACTTTTCTTTCCTGTTGCGCTCAGCGGTGCGGAGTTTGGGGCTGCCTGACACGGTACGATTCTCATGTGGCACTGCCGTCTGAGTGGGGACTTGTCTGCCAAGCTCCTGGTCTGCACGGAATTACAGTGAGGTGATGCAGAAGAGTAAGTCATGTCACTCAACAGTAATAATAATAATAATACATGGTATTTTTATAGCACTTTTCGTAATGCTCAAAGACGCTTAGTGTATCAGATATACTGTA
The DNA here is from genome assembly GCF_000735185.1 of Notothenia coriiceps. Lineage (NCBI taxonomy): Eukaryota > Metazoa > Chordata > Actinopteri > Perciformes > Nototheniidae > Notothenia > Notothenia coriiceps. Next base: position 310,861 of record NW_011365224.1, on the reverse strand, counting down.
TGCATCCAATATAACATTATATAAACAACATAAACAATTATTCTCTTAATAATAAATGTCATAACTTTGCTTTTGTTTTGTAAAGGCTACAGAGAAGCCAACATTGGTACATTTTGGTTTAAATATTAATAGGGCTGACTGTGACCATGAATTAAGAAGTGAAATGGTAAAGCAGTGTTTCCCCCTAGGATGGAGTCATAGCAGCGGTGCTAAGGCACGCGGGCCTAGCTAAATGTGAGCGCGGAGCGCGTGGAATTTTTTTTTGTGTGCGAAGTGCGCCCCGCCAATATGTTTCTATGTCTCTGACAGCACAAGAAAGGCTCATGAGGCTCTACAGGTGTATTTTGCTAAATCACCTTTATTGAACATACAGTAACACAAATACTACACATCCACATAACAAACAATCAAAATAAAATGTATGCAATTTAATTATTTAACCTGCTTTATTTGGGGGTGGACCTCACATCCTCTAGGGGGGTCCGGAGGCATGCACCCCCGGGAATTTAAGTGCATCAATCTGGTGCACTTTGAGCACAAAATGAATTTATGGATACAGCTCTCAACACTCATATGAAAGGGAGCTGTATACTTTTCAATAATCCAAACATCTTTAGAATATAATCACAACCAACAACAAATCATTTAAACTTGTTTATTCTTATCTTATGTTACCTAGTTAGTGTTCTTTCTTTTTCTTTATGCATATTACTAATCACTCCCCTTTTAAACTGTTTTTTTACTGTCCTATAGTACGCATTGGAATGATTTCTTACTTTATTTTTTTCAACTATATTAAATAGTTAAAGCTCTCTCTAGCTCTCTCTCTCTCTCTGTGTCGCTCGCTCACAGAGGCTGTGTGGCCATGGATTATTATTTTAATGTACTTTTTTTTTGGTACCTGTCTGGCGCCCCGTAGCAGCGGCGCGCATACATACAGTGGGGGAAAAAAGTATTTAGTCAGCCACCAATTGTGCAAGTTCTCCCACTTAAAAAGATGAGAGGCCTGTAATTTTCATCCTAGGTATACCTCAACTATGAGAGACAAAATGAGAAAAAAAAATCCTGAAAATCACATTGTCTGATTTCTAAAGAATTTATTTGCAAATTATGGTAGAAAATAAGTATTTGGTCACCTACAAACAAACAAGATTTCTGGCTCTCACAGACCTGTAACTTCTTCTTTAAGAGCCTCCTCTGTCCTCCACTTGTTAACTGTATTTATGGCACCTGTTTGAACTCGTTATCAGTATAAAAGACACCTGTCCACAACCTCAAACAGTCACACTCCAAACTCCACTATGGCCAAGACCAAAGAGCTGTCAAAGGACACCAGAAACAAAATTGTAGACCTGCACCAGGCTGGGAAGACTGAATCTGCAATAGGTAAGCAGCTTGGTGTGAAGAAATCAACTGTGGGAGCAATTATTAGAAAATGGAAGACATACAAGACCACTGATAATCTCCCTCGATCTGGGGCTCCACGCAAGATCTCACCCCGTGGGGTCAAAATGATCACAAGAACGGTGAGCAAAAATCCCAGAACCACACGGGGGGACCTAGTCAGAGAGCTGGGACCAAAATAACAAAGGCTACCATCAGTAACACACTACGCCGCCAGGGACTCGAATCCTGCAGTGCCAGACGTGTCCCCCTGCTTAAACCAGTACATGTCCAGGCCCATCTGAAGTTTGCTAGAGAGCATTTAGATGATCCAGAAGAGGATTGGGAGAATGTCATATGGTCAGATGAAACCAAAATAGAACTTTTTGGTAAAAACTCAACTAGACGTGTTTGGAGGAGAAAGAATGCTGAGTTGCATCCAAAGAACACCATACCTTCTATGAAACATGGGGGTGGAAACATCATGCTTTGGGGCTGTTTTTCTGCAAAGGGACCAGGACGACTGATCCGTGTAAAGGAAAGAATGAATGGGGCCATGTATCGTGAGATTTTGAGTGACAACCTCCTTCCATCAGCAAGGGCATTGAAGATGAAACGTGGCTGGGTCTTTCAGCATGACAATGATCCCAAACACACCATCCGGGCAACGAAGGAGTGGCTTCGTAAGAAGCATTTCAAGGTCCTGGAGTGGCCTAGCCAGTCTCCAGATCTCAACCCCATAGAAAATCTTTGGAGGGAGTTGAAAGTCCGTGTTGCCCAGCGACAGCCCCAAAACATCACTGCTCTAGAGGAGATCTGCATGGAGGAATGGGCCAAAATACCAGCAACAGTGTGTGAAAACCTTGTGAAGACTTACAGAAAACGTTTGACCTCTGTCATTGCCAACAAAGGGTATATAACAAAGTATTGAGATGAACTTTTGTTATTGACCAAATACTTATTTTCCACCATAATTTGCAAATAGATTCTTTAAAAATCAGACAGTGATTTTCTGGATTTTTTTTTCTCATTTTGTCTCTCATAGTTGAGGTATACCTAGGATGAAAATTACAGGCCTCTCTCATCTTTTTAAGTGGGAGAACTTATACTAAAATACTTTTTTGCCCCACTGTATATATAGGGGAAACACTGGGTAAAGACACATTTTCAGCAACTTCTTTGAAACAAATTTAGATCAAATACAATTTAGCTATGAATTCATGAACAAAACAATTAAAACAACATGTGTTTGAATGTTGTCTAATGCTTATAAAAAGGCTTAGTTTCTACAGGGCTTATATGCTACTGTATACTATGAATTTTGATGAATCAAGGAAGACCCACCTTTCAGGCGTGAATCAGACGGGTCTTTGACCTCTTTGTGAGGAAGTTTCCTTACAGCAGCAGCCTTGGTTTTCTGATCTTCTGTGTTTTGGTTTATCAACGCTATTAGCTTCTCCATTTTCTCCTTTTGTTTCTCCTGGAAGCTGAAAGGTCTTTGACTAGAGAGCCAGAAGTCCCTCCTGTGCTCAAGGCCCTGCTTCCTCTCCTTCTCCTTCAGCTCCATCATCTCCTGATAGAGCGGCTCGATGACGTGGCTGGGCACTGGGCGAGCGCAGAACTTCCTCTGACACTCAGCCATGGCCTCATCTTCTCTCATCTCTTGTGTTGTTTTAGATACAGCAAACCGTTCACACTGTGTCCCAGCAGGAGCCAGCCTGGAAGCCCTGACTGAACCGCTCTTCCAGTTTGAAGAAAGACAGGCTGGAGAAAATGACTTCTCTGATTGCCTAAGATGGTTCAATGTCTCTTTGCCTGAGGTCAGGGCAGAGGTAGAGGAAGATTTCCTCATTCCCAAATGTCTGAAAAAGGTATTTGAGAAAATAAATGTATTAAAAGGATGACTAAATATAAAATACATTTAGGAAACCTACTTGGCCTGATGCTTGATTTCATTTCTTGACTCTGGGTCCAAATCTGTTGACAGCAGAGAGTTCTGATGAATCCTCCTCTCAAGATCCTCTTTCTGTCTCCTTTGTGTCTCCTGCAGCTGCTGCCTGAGGGTCTCACTCAGGGCCTTCAGATGCTGCTTGAGCATTAACTCTGATCTGAGTCCATCTTCCAGCAAGGTCTCCAACTTTGGCATATTTCTGAGAGCTGTGACATGAAAATAAGGAGTTGTTTACTTCTGTTAACTAATCATTGTTCTGTTTGAGTTAGGGTTTAAATGCGTAGTCCATTGATCTATTTGTCTAAACAAAATCCCAACAAAAAGTTGAACACACATTAACATTACTCACTCAGTTATAATTTTTCAATTATTTGATCTCTGGGCATTTTCTTATATTGAACAGTTGAACTGTATTTTAAATAAGAGCAGAAATTGAACAGAAAGATTCTTTTTTTTTTTTTTAAAGGACTTAAGATAATTTAAGTAATATTCTTGTGCAATAACAAAAACAGTCCTTGGTTTCAGCTTCTTAAATGTGAATATATTTGGGTGCTAGATATAAGTGTTTATTGGTTTTTCTGGGATGTTGTAATTGGCATTTTCTATATTTCCTCACAATGTTCAACATAACATATTAAATGTATCTAATACATTTTTCGAAACGGTTAAATTAAGTTAATTATTATAGCAAAATCTTTATTTTTTACAACTATTTTTTAACAACTCACATGAGACCTGCTGACAACTCCACCTACAGTGTGGTAATGGGTTACCGTGGTAACCAGATCGTTGCGCTCTCAACCTAGGTCTGGCAGTAATATAATATAAAGTCGATTTAGTAGCTTTCCCTGAGTTACGTTACTAAACGTATTTACTAAAACACTTATATGCTAAGCTTCGTTCTATTTATAAAAATATTGTTAAATAAATACAAGTAATAATCATATGCCAACCTGCTAAAAGACGAGTTTTAGGAAGTGTTTCTCGGCGTATTCTTCCGAACGTAACTTTGAGCAAGCTAACGTCTACGTTATATATCCGCTAAAAACACTCACTGCAGCTTATTCGCTAAGCTAAAGAGGACTGTTGTTGAAATAAAGAGTAAAACAAGAGTTAACTACACCTGAGAGAAAACAAGTATCTTCTCCAACACACTCTCCTCAGTTTTGGTAGCATTAGCACTGTTTGTGGACAGAAGCAGAAACAACGGCGGCCGCGACAGTCATACGTCGACGTGACAGACGTCTTCTGTGATTGGACACAAAACCCAGAAGTGCTTCTACGGTCCATGTCAACAAAAACATGGCTGGGTTACAGAAGAAGGGACACAGCTGCTCTTATTAGGACAAATTCCAGGGGGAAACATCCGTCCGATTTTCATATGAAAGTATCCAGCCTTCAAAGTTTTCCTCCTGTTTTTTGCGGGGCTTGTTCCATGTGAAGACAGAGTAAAGACAGAATCATGCACAAGCTCTCAAGGGCAACGCTGTGCCTAAACGGACTTGGTCGGTGTTTAATTGCAGAAAAGTATGTATCTGCTATAAAAATCACCAGCAGAGGATTTGTGTGTGCAGAACATAGGGACGAGTCTGGCAAAAATGAGGTTTATGATGTTATTATTTCCGGGGGAGGAATGATTGGATCTGCAATGGCATGTTCCTTGGGTGAGTGACATATTTGTTCATGCAAACCTGCACTAGATAAGATAAACCCATAGAAACGTTTGTGTATTAGTCTTAAAGCTACTAAATACTAACTCAATTATGCAAAAGGGGAATAAACAGTCTTCTACAATGTGTTTTACACTCGCAACCTAAATATATGTTATTCTTACTGTATCAACACTGCTGAGATCTAAACACTGTATCGACGCTGCTGAGATCCATTTATGTGCTTCCAATTGTATACATGTTTTTTGCCAGGCATGGATCCCAACTTGGAGGGTAAGAAGATTCTTCTCCTTGAAGCTGGCAACAAGAAAGTGATGGACAAGGTCCCAGACACCTACAGCACCAGAGTCAGCTCCATCAGTCCAGGCTCCGCCTCCCTCCTCACGGGTAAAGTATATACTTAAACAACCTGGCACAAACAAAAATGAACATGTCTTATACTATTTTTGGATTATGTTCTTTTTTAAAGGCGTTGTACTTTTGAAAAGACAAATTCATCACGGACAGAAAATAAATCTAAAAGTTATTTATTTTGGGATTACCTCCCTTCCTGTGAGAAGTTAAATGGCTCCCACAGCGTAATCATGGTATCAGACACTGTCCAGTCACCCAAGCTTAGCAGGGATCATACGTGACCGGACTTGTTCCTCCCTGGGCTTGATGGATTTGTCTGCGAAACATTTTCTAAGTCTTAAATTTGCCACAGTGGATCTAGAATCCATAGAAATAGCTAAACATTACCCATAGACGGTGCATCTAGTTATTAACCATATTATAGTTAAAAAGTACGGAGCAGATTCATTTTGTAATTTTCCGCAGTGTTTAGATCAATTAGATGATTTCCTCTGCTACCCCAAAAACAAACAAATACAGATTTATAATAATAATAATAATAATAATAATATTACTTTGGGTAAATTAATTTGATTGTTTGAAACATGAGTTCATCCACATTTATCATGCTTGATGTCTTAATTGTTTAAGGTTAGTTTATGTTTATTGTAAATCACAGGGTTGCACAATGAAATGCAGTTATAGTCCCTTCATGCTAAATAACAAAAACAAAAAAAATAGCATGAAACAAAGCAAAAATAACAACCATACATTGTCACGTATTACGCTGCACCATTGTATTTTTATAACAGATAATATATGCACAGGTGCCAATGAGAAACAGACACACTTGAGCTTTGCTCTACATCTCAAATAACCTCCTTGACCCTGTTAAACCGGTTTATCTGATAAAAAATGTTGCCAGTTAAATGTCAAGAGAGAATTTGATAAGAATGCAGTGGTGTGTGGTCATAAAGTTATTGTAAATGTTGTGCTTTGCTGTGACCTCGATGCCTCCCAATGGCGCCTGTGCAAAAATTAAAAGGCAACAACTTGTAGCAGTAACTTAAAACAATAATTTACATTCTTATTCTATTATATTTGAGGTAATTCCATAAGATATTGCCCTGAACAGAGTCTTTTTTAAATGGATTGGCTTTAAGTCATATGCACTTGACTTCCACTGAGATATGTTACATTCATCCAAATCATCATTTTGATTGATTACAATTATTTGAAATATATACTACTTTAGGTATACATTGTTGCTTTCAATTGGTGTTGTAATTATTCTGAAATGTGTTTCTGCACACACACAGGTATTGGAGCATGGGATCACATCACACAGATGAGGTGCAAACCCTATAAAAAGATGCAGGTATGTTGAAATATTGCATCACAATGTTTTAGTAACTCACATTTATGTGGTTAAAAGTTCAGAGAAAACAAACAAAAATAACTAAAGCCAACTTCAATATGGAGCATCTTCCAGAAACCTCCTTTTACACAATTTGAGTTCTTCTTCGCTTGTCTTCCAGACTTTCTAGTTTTAAGAATACTGTATGTATTTCTGTCAACCATCAATCACAGCACCATACAATTTGTGGGGAGAAAAATCTGTGACACTCGGCTTCTACTCATTCATCTAGCTTAATGAACAAGCAACACAATACTGTGTCATATAATCATGTGTATGGTATGTAATTGTTCACATAAAAATGTCTGGAAGCAGAGGTTTCATGTAACATGCATTTTGTTCATACCTTCATGCAATTTCTGCCTTAGTTTTGAGCAGCTTGGCAGGATCTGTGGCAAGAGCAATGCCAAAGAACACAAAGTATATTTATAAAAAAATCTAAAAGAACATTTCCTCCCATATTCTAAGTACTGGAGTTTGACCGTGCAAGTTTTATTTATTAAAGCCATGTTTTCAATGAAGGATAAATCATTTTAACATCCCCAAATTGGTAGTCACTCCCCACATCTTATAATTACGAAGATTCATGTGAACAACGGGAAGAAGATGAAAGATTGGGAGAGCGGTTGTTTGCTGCAAAGTGAACCCGCTTTACGGCTCTGGGTGCAGGCTCAGTCGCTCTTGTAAGATGTGGTAGGTGTGAACCGAACACCCGACCGCAGGGTTTCTCTCTGGGCCTAAGATGTCATCATGCAGTGCCTTACAGTGATTATGGTAGTATACCTCTCCCATTATACCTTCACTCTGCTACCACTGCTTTGGCTTGTTTGCCGATTGAATCTCAGTCATATACATTTCACTGGAAAGTATGTACTGCACATCAGCTCCAAATAACATTCTTTCCATGCAGTAAAATGCTCATCCACGTTAAATGTCCAGTAAGCATTGAGGGTTTAGATTGGAAACACAAGGAAAACACAGTTTTCTTCCATTCAAGCATCATTTTGGCTACTTTATTCTCTTTAAAGTTGCAAGTAGGTTTATTCTTTGAATCGTGAAGTATGTAGTAACACATTCTCACCCCAAAGCTGCATCATTTCACCCAGCACTAAACAAAACCAAAACATTTTTGGGCTGGTCTCCGTAAATCTTTCTTTCTAACCACTTATCACAAGTTGCAAACCCACTGCCATTAGTGGTTTTCTGTAGGGTATGTCCCCCCTACTTTATGGCAAGTTGGAAAAAAGCAGTGCAGCAGCATATTACTGCAAAATGAAGGGTTTTGTCACCATAGTTACAACCCAGGAGAGGATTAACCTTGTACAAACACTTTTCACCCCCACATGTTTCAGTCAAACAGTACTTTCAGGGTTGGAATTAGAGTAACCTAAAACTATATCTCATTCTGCCACTTTCGGTTGCGGATAAATATTGACTCCCTCTTTATGTTCACAAACACGCATTGGTTATTTATGTTTCCAAGAAAATGTTTTTTAAAAATTCACATCACAAAATGTCATTTAGTCTTCTACCTCAGAGAGCTCCATTAAGCTGAAGGCAGCCGAGCAACCGGAGGGTGTTGGTGACCCTCATGGCTCTGGGTTGATGTCTGTAGGCTGTGCCAACCTTAGACAGCAGCTAACAACTTTGATGTGTTCAGCTCAATGAAGCTGCACTTCTCTGCCCAGCTATAGCATTATAGCATTTAAGGATAGAGTTGTAGACCACAGGCATAATGAGTCTCTCATTTAGGTTTGGGACTCCTGCTCAGATGCCCTGATCACATTCGATAAGGACAACCTGGAGGACGAGATGGCATACATCGTGGAGAACGACATCGCTGTGGCTGCTTTAACTAAACAGCTGGACAGCCTTTCTGGTAAGCACAGCAGTTATGATTAAAACATGAAGCCCCACACAGTAAGCAGCAGTGCTCTGTACGACCTTTTGATTCCTGTTCCTTCTGCCTAATGGCTGCTGAGTCTGGCAGCTAATGCAGCCACATTTATTCCATCCTTCCCCCAGGTTTGTTTATTTGTACTCTCTCCTGGTGACTGTTTTTAAAGACGAGTTAAGCCCATGGAGCCGTTAATGTTTTTCCTGCAATTTCAATCAAACCCTCACATTTTGGGAACTGCCGGGCCCCGTCACCCTCTGAGGACACGTGAAGTGGTCCAGTGATCTATTTAAAGTTGCCATGTGCTCCCAAACTTCACCACCTCTTAAGACACCAAAGCCCTGACAGTGTATGGTGCTGTAATGCTGTTGACATTAGACCAACTTTTGTGAGGTTCGCAAATAAAACTTTGCTTTGCTACGTGCTTGACAGTATGTGACATATTTATAAAACAGTTTTCAACATTTTGCACCAAACAACGGATGTGTGGTTATGGCACGTTTTTGCCTCATGTGCCTTCCACTGTGCTTGCTTCTCTCTCTCCTCCCATTTTAGCCGTGGTGTTGTTACACTCAAGATGCAGTACATGAAAAGTGTGCACCACGACAGCTGGTTTCAATGTAACCCTGCTCTCCATCCCCTGGAAACCCACACTTGACATTAGCGCTCAGAAACCAGTAGCAGATCTGTGCATGGGTCCCACTCCAAGTCAGCACCAGGCAGCGTAGCTCGGGATCCTTTCATGTTTGGGTTGACCTGCTGCTGATATTTTAGGAAGAGTGCAAAATCCAAAAAACAGGCAGCATGTGCAAAGTGTGGCGTGGTGTTTTTGTAGATAAACACTATTAGTTAGGGCAATGTGGCAGGCCAAGACCATTAGGGAGATTGTCAAATATCAACTTTTGCAGCTACTGTGTGCCAGGGAGAAAAACCAATGACATTTTATGAAGTGGTTTATAGATCTCCCACTGCTTTGGCTGCAGAAAAAAAGCATCCTCTCGTTTTGGACATAGAAAGTAGTAAAGCACTGATTTAGTGTGATGCTACAAACACACAACTGAAGATTGATCCTCTTGTTGTGAGAGCCACACCAGTTGCCATTTTTTTTTTAAGAACCACTGCTTTGTTTTTCTCTTCTGTCGCCTTTGTAGTCACCACGTTTATGTCCTTGTTGTTTGTCAGATAACGTGCGAGTTCAGTACAGGTCCAAGGTGGTGAAGTACGCATGGCCGATGCCCCACCAGGCAGCTGACTCTATCCCATGGGTCAAGGTCACGTTGGCCAGCGGAGAGACGGTTCAGACCAAGCTGTTGGTTAGTTTAATCCCATCAACACAAACTATAAGTCTGCATTTCTTTAAGCCTTTTTTGTTTTTTTTACTTTTGCTCATCTGTTTTCAGATCGGTGCAGACGGACCAAACTCAATGGTGCGCCAGGCCCTGGGGATACCCACAGTCAAGTGGAATTATGACCAATCAGCTGTGGTCGCTGTGCTGAATCTATCAGAGGTGAGCATCACATTCAACACATACTCCCCACAATTTATATCCATACAAGATACAATTTACTGTTAAGTGTTTTTATTATGATAGTAATTTTAATGTCAAATCCATCCAGAAGTACCCTTTGTAATATCTTGTGCAAGATATGTAATTAGAAATGTGTGCCATACAATGCAATGCCACAATACTTCAGTATGATATTTAATTAAATCTGATTTATGTGTTGTACAGCCCACAGAGAACAATGTCGCATGGCAGCGGTTCCTCCCAACTGGACCCATTGCAATGTTACCGGTAATATATCCGCATTATTTACTGCAGTATTTTTTTCTACTCAAAGTCTCCTTGGGTCTCATAAGTATTTGATAACTCTTCACTGACCCCTCTCTGTGCCCTGCAGCTGTCGGACACAGAGAGCTCTCTGGTGTGGTCGACCAGCCATCGGCTCGCAGAGGAGCTGCTGGAGCTGGATGAGGAGAGCTTTGTCGACGCTATCAACTCTGCCTTTGTGAGTCATGCCTTGTTACCATTACACTGCTGATGTTGTGTTCATAGACAGTCTAGAAGATATTGCAAAATCTGTATTTGTGCTACATGTGGCAGGGATTCTCCATAGACCCACTTAAGTGTTGAGCTGTTTTTCTGTGACTCATACAAACAATGCTGTCATTGTTTGGCCCAAAAGTTATACAATACTAATATTTCACTAGGAGAATGGCATACCTATCCATTTTTCTTGTGTTTGGAGAAACTCCTTTTTCCCAAGCTGGCTATTTTTACTGGGCCTGCTGATGGACGGGGTCACCACGGTTGAGTCACGTTCGGTTTCAGGCCTGGTTTGCTAATTAAACCTGTGGTTTCCCAGTGTCGACCATTACTGCATGGAATGTTTTTCAAACAGAGCTAATTCAACTGCATAGCCAGGCCGGCATCTTCTTTTAATCAGCCCAGCTCTCAAAGCCCTGCCAAACCAGTTAGTTAGGGAGGGGAAAAAGAGCACTTTCGCTGGCCTGGAGTTCAGCTTTAGTCCTATGTCAGCTAATTTATTTGACCACTCAAAGGGATAATGTCTGTTTTGTCTCTCTTCTGGTCGTTATTCATTCTGTGTGAATATGTCTCTGTCTGTTTGTGCAGTGGAGTAATGAGAACCAGTCGGAGCTGATTGAGACGGCCGGCTCTCTGTTCCGCAGCGCCCTGTCTGTCTTAATGCCGTCCGCAGGTTCACCTCGACAGCTTCCCCCCAGTGTGGCGGGGATCAGCCCGAAGTCCAGGGTCATGTTTCCTCTGGGCATGGGTCATGCCTCAGAGTACATCAGGCACCGCGTAGCTCTCATTGGGTAAGATTAGCCATAAGGAAAGTAATGTTCTGCACATCTTGTAAGTCAAATACTGTTAAAAAAAAGTCCTGAATATCAAATTTATATGAGTATGCATAGGAGTTGTTCATTGTTTTCTCTACTATGCTATTGTAATTTAATAAATGTACTTTACTTTAGTCTTTTTAGTTTTCTGTTACTTTCAATGCAAATAATCTTAGTTAATTACCACAAAATATACCCCACATTATAAATGATGATGTTTAATAATGGATTCAGCTACCAGGCAGTATATAAAGTTGTTTTAATTAGCTCCACGTAACTAGCCGCAACATTAGTGATGCTAACATATCAATTCATCAATAATTATAATCCAGTGATATAATTATATTATTCTGAATGGGCCACTCTGCGTAATGAGTACTTTTACTTTGCTATTTCTAAGTATATTTTGATACAGAAGTGCATATTTTTACTTAAAGCTCCCATGTCATGGCCATTTCTACTGATCATAATTCCATTGTTGAGGTATACTAAAATAGATGTATACTGTGCAATTTTCCAAACTCACATTGGTTTCTCATACAGCATCTCTGTAAAGTATGTGTATTCACTCTCTGTCCAAACGGCTTGTTCGAGCTCCTGCCACCCCCTCCCTGTGAGCCCAGTGTGCTCTGATTGGTCGAGAAGCTGACAGGCTCGTTGCTGCTCGCACACACACAGACACACACCAGGCTTGGCGATACAGCTAGAACAAGCAAAACTCATCCTGAGCACACACAAACACTCACAGCCGAAGTAAAAACAATAAGTGTGGCTTGATAATGAGTAAGAAAAAGGTTTATAACGCTGTGAGCATGGGTCTGCAGAGAGCATTTCTCCGTGATCCCAACTTAGTAGCCCGAAAAACGTTTACCCATTTAAACAGTAGTGGTAGATACCTTGTTTGTTTTAAACATCATAAATACACAAACAACAATGAATACTTACAGGTTGTGTACCCGAATCTCCCGCTGGTCCAAACAAAGTAGGGACAGCATCGTTCTTCAGTGCCCTACGCTGTACATATCCGGCATGAATCGCTGAAAGGTTTGGGAAGCTTTGTTTCGTGAAAGGCTGGCAGCGGGTGCGGCCATAGCTCTGGGCGTGGCTACTGGGTATCCCTACGTAGCGATATCCAGGAAGAAAATGAGAAATCTCCAACGAGGCGTGTTAGAGTTTTACTCCCTACAGGGTGTACTTTGAGGGTTTTTGACTCTGCAGACTGTTTACATGCATAAAAACCTTCATTAAACACAAGGGGACGGGTAATAACCGGAAAAGCATGACATGGGACCTTTAAGCAACAGTATATTTTCCTTGTAGTATTTTTACATTGTGGTTTTGCTACTTTTTTTTAAAGTAAGAGATATGATCTGTTCTCCATCACTGGTTTTTCTCCCCGGGTTGAGGAATGACTAGTTTTGGCGCAGCGCATAAAATAGCCCTCTGTGAGTGGAATGCATATGAGGGATATGTTTGTCTTTGCAGGGATGCAGCCCATCGTGTCCATCCTCTGGCGGGTCAGGGAGCCAACCTAGGCTTTGGGGATGTGGCTTGCCTCACAAAGATCCTGAGCCAGGCAGCCTTTGACGGGAAGGACTTGGGTCAGTGAGAACTCTAAAAAGACACAAGCGCTGCAAACCATAGTGGTTTCCCCTAAACTCTTTTCCATAGCCCCAACTCAAATGCATGCTGTTGATCCAAATTATAAAAAGCAACAGCTTTTCCGGCAACATTTTATTTGATGTTTTTTTTGTCTCTTCATTCTGCCAAGAACTCTATGTAAGTTGGGTTTTGAAAAAAAATGAAATGCTGTTATGAGAAATGTAGTTGTTTCCTTCCACTGTTCCTTTCCCTGAAGTCAAAGCAGCACCAGTGTTTTGACTTAATGCAGAAAAGATATGAAAGACAGACACAAGCTTATACTGTGTCTTCATATTCTCTTTGTTTGTTTATGCAGGAGCAATACAGCACCTGTTAGAATATGAAACAGAACGCCAGCGGAAAAATCTTCCCATGATGGCCGCCATCGACCTGATGAAGCGCCTTTACTCCACTAACGCCGCTCCCGTGGTTCTCCTACGCACCTTTGGTCTGCAGGCCACCAACATGATCCCAACGCTAAAAGTAAGCTCCTCTCTTCTAGCTTCTAAATCCAAACATATGTTCCCACACATTCCAGTGGACCTGGCCATCTCACAGATAATATAAACCACCTGAACTCCGCCTCCAACCTGACCCCACCCTCCACCCTCTTTTTCTGATTACACGGAGCTTTACTTTAAAGCTAAAAGCTTACTAGCGGTGTCTATAATTTCCAGGGTTCAGAACCTACTACTATGGCATCTAAGTTTAGCCCCAAATTTAGTGTTACCAAAAGTGTGTGGGTGGGGTGCTGGGCTGGCCCTCGGGCAGCGGACAGCGGTGTTGGCTTGTGTTTTCACACCCCTTTTATTACCGACCACTCATGTGAAATGACTTTATTCCCTACTAAGTGATTCAGACCAACACAACTGTAACCGGTTGTAAAGGCAGTTCACCATGGTGGCACAAAAGTTAAACGTAACTTTTTTCCATATTAAATGTTGAGAGTTTGCTGGTTTACAGGTCTTGTTAAGAGGCCAGCAGTGCCACGCACTTGTTACAGGCTTTTTGTACATGTGACTCAAAGGTTACGGAGTTTCTGAGGACATGTCTTTTTTTTTCCTCTACAGGAGCAGATCATGTCATTTGCAAACAAGTGATGCATTCGTTTTCAGTGGATCTTTAAAGATTGTAAGTTTCAGAGGCTGTAAAATGTGTGAATGTAGAAACAATTAAATACTAAGATATATTTTAACCGTTGTGATTGTCTTCTTTCTTGTCTTTGGTGCAAAATTAACCCACATCTACAACACTGCATTGTAGCTGGTCTGAGCACATCGAAATATGTCAATGCTAGTTTACAGAAAGCAGAAGAATGGCAGAGTAGACTTTAATAGCTGTTTATTTCATTGCGTTATCACTCATTTTCCACATATTGAGCAGCCCTAATGAAGAGCTACATTCTCGGATGAAGGTAACAGTATTGAGAATGAATAGTCATAATCCAATGTTTGTAGTTTGATAAGAAGCTTAATTTTATTCTCAATTTTTAAAGGAAAAATAACGTTTACTTCATTGACAATTTGAAAAAGAGAAGACTGTCTGGGTGTAAAAATGTAAAAGTACACAGAAAGTATATTTCTCATGTTTTATTAAAACATACATGGATACAATACACTTTTTCACTGGATTTAATAAAAACAGCATTTTACATATTTTCAGTCATCTTGATATTCATACTGATACATACATACAGGTATATCTGATCAACTGCAGCGCAAAGTTTTTGCAACGTAAAAGCAGTTCCTGGAGAAGATTTCACTAATACACATTTACATTACGTATATACAGCAGTAGTTATTTAAATACTGAAAGAACAGCAAAAGCATGGTTTACAGAACAGTTAGATGCAAATGTTAATGTTGGATAAGGATAATTAAATTATATAAAGTTATATAAATATTTGTACAATTCACAAGAGCATTCAAAAACATAATTCATAATGGCTAATGTTTTTGAGAAAACGGCATCAAATGAAAGAGCTGGGTTTTAAAGCTTTTACATTTTTTGCTTACATTTTTGCTGTTTTTAATAGCTGTAAATTACGTTGTTTGATTCACTATCCATGCTTAATGAGAGGTTATTTTAACCGCTTGTCTAAAATAAAGTTTGACCTTGGGCCCCTGCAATTAAGCAATGCTGAAGGTCCTTTCCACTGTAGACAAAACAAACAATAATGGCTGGACTTTAAAACTACAGACATTAAGCCCATACATGTAACAGCTATACAATTCAGTCTGCCAGAGGCCTCTCCACGGCGCTCTCTGAAGTCATGGTCAATCCTACTCTAGTTGATGAATATATACAACTCTTTTGTCGATATCAAAGCAAACTTCTTAGCTACACTATCTGCAGATAAAGTGTTATGTGCAAAGTTGAAGAAAATAAGCTGTACAGTATGGTTAAAAACTACTCTATTTCCAATAGTGACTATGAGGCAATGAATTCAGGTTAAAATAATTAACCCCTAGAATGTGAAGAAAGTTGATTTACAAGCATGAAAGATTGTTGCTGTTTCAGCAACTAGTCTCTAAATAAATCCCACTGTACTGTACAGTGCACACCAGGATCATAGTAAGTATCATTATACCATGCTGGTTACCCTCCACACTTAACAGGCAGGCGAGAAAGACATTTCAGATCAGACACCCCTATAAGGAATCAAAAATGTAAACGTTTTTAAAAAAATAAAGTCAGCCCACCAGTTATGAGCTCAACATACAGTAGAAATAGCTGGCCTTATAAAAATATAGTGATTTCTTTTTTCAACTGTTCTCAGAGTGTTCGCAGGGTGCGGAGGTTGAGGGAAAAAGAGGAGGGGCGTGGCGGGACCAGGTGTGTCTGTTCAAGAGTGGACGGAGGACGGGAAGCCCAAAAGTAACAAACTGTCCCTCTCAGTGCCGGCTGCAGTGACAGCGAGCCGTCCTTAGTGGATGTTGAGGTTTCTGAAGTAGTCGAAGGTTGCCCCCAGGGCCCAGCTCGTCTCCACGTTGTTCACCTTCTTGGCTAGCTGTTGAACAGATTGACAGGGTGGGGGGGTCATTTAAACCACAACGAAACAATTTCAACACTGTACAGACAGAATATGAACATTTTGTCATGTAGCTTTTCATATTTTTTATCTCTTAGACTCCTACTGTCCATATAGTAATCTAGCACTGAGTCACTCACCTGCAGCACAGTGCTGTCCTTGAAGCCAAAGCCGTCCTTTAGCAGACAAGTGATATATGTTAAATCCATGCAGAGGAAGGGGCTGATAGCACGGTACTTGGTCATTTTGTTGCACACTGCAAACACAAATAGCAACAGGTTTAATATACAATTGACAGAAAAAGGATATTACACCTTGTTGCATTATATCACGATGTCACCTTCCATGTTTTAGCAAATAAGAAGCCTTTCTAACCCTATGCTACATGATTAAAAGATAACCTATCTGTTTTGTTTGGCTGAATAAACAGGGAGGTGCGAGGAGAAGGGCTGAGGGTCAGCACAAGGCTGCAGCAGGGTGGCGGTGTTAAATAGCCGTGTACACAGTTTGTGTGTTTCAGTATGTGTCAGCCCCCAGGTGGTGTGTGGCTGTCAGGTGCCCTCTTGCCTGCACCAGACAGACATCTTCAGCCCAGCTGCCAGCCTGAGCTAGACATGTTCCTCAAGACCATGTGACAGTGTTCTCACAACACAAACAGCCTTATATAACACACCAGCTCCTTCCTACTTGCTCAAATCTGGTTCTACATGGACATTGCAAGTGTCAATCACTGAAGCTAATGAGCGCTACAACGTTTTACAGTGGTGTTAGCATGTGTTTGATCTTTTATAAACTACATTTGTCTTATAACCCATCTCCATAATAAATGTTACTACTGTATTACATTATTTTCGACAGGATGGGCTCTGCCAATTGTGCCAAGTGTTTTTGCTGTTTAGGGCCTGAACTGTTAAAGGACTGATATCACTTGTAGATTGTTGGGTTCATTCACATGTGTATGAAACCCTCAAGAAGGTAACTCTTACCTTCTTTGGCTCTCTTCTTAAAATCCCTGACTTCAACCGCACCACCTCGACTGCCATCTGTGCAGAAAAAACAAACATGCAATTTGAATACCTATTTTGTGCAGGGGAAGATAATTAGCATGAAAGACGATGGCACTGGAAGGTTACTCTTTGCTCTGCACCCACTCACCGATGAGGCCAGACTCCACAGCTCTGTCGAAGTAGTAAGAAAAGGCGTAGAAGACACTGCTGCCCTTCACTTCATAAGGCTGGTGCACTATTCCTTTGATTACCTTCATAACCTCATAGTAGCACAGCTTATAGCCTGCATAGCCTGTAGAGAGAGAGAAATGGTTAAATGTAGACAAAATAAGTCTTAACTTATATAGGAAGTGTTTGAGTAAACAATGAGTTAAAGGTGTTTTGGGGCAGCGATGTTTGGAATGTCATTGTGAGTCTGGAGACCGAGTTTGAGGTTGGACGGTGTCTGAAGCTAGGGGTTCACCGTACAAGGGAAGCCCCAGAAGGACAAGATTCACACAGCCCCATGGGTATGATTGGCTCAATTGTGCCGGCAAAACCATGTGATAACAAGAGCGGCAGTGAGTGCGGCCCTGTTGGGCTGTCTATTTTTACCACATAATTGTGAGCGGTCCAGATCAAGCCGCTCGTTACACACAAAAAATAACAACTCAGGGACAAGCCCAGCATCTTTTGGCTACTTGACTGTGGTATGGGAGTGACTGCCTTATTTGTGAAGTTAACTGACAGTTTTCTTTTCGTTTAAATACAAGGTTGACTGCAGTATAATTGTTCAAGAGGGAACACAGAGAGAGAGAGGATGACAAAACATGCGTTTGGCGCCAAGGTTACAGAAACTTCAGTGCATAAATGCTCTCATGAGAGACTGTATTATACTGTACTCGACTGTTTACTGGAGTTGAGAAAGGAATGTGTGGATCACTTCATCCAAAGCACTGGGAAAGCAATCTAAACCTCAGGGTGCTTTTATCTTACCGTCAGGAATCCCGCTAACTTTGTAGGTGGTTCCACCAAAAGTCACGTTTTCGGTGAACTTTTTCGGGAGGCAGGAACTTGAGAAGACTTTCCAATCTAGACCTGGGAAAACAACAACAACAAACAGTTTTGTAATCTTCCCTTTATACATTTATGAAAGAATGGCCAAGACGGCAAATAGGGAGGCAATAAGAAAATACTTTACCATCGGCTCCTAGTGCTCCAAGAGTCGCCAGTCGGGCCGCAAAAAGTCCATTTCCCAGGTAGCTATTTGATATTGACATATAGAATATGAGTTATTAAGCAAAATCTAAATAATTAAGGATATAGCATCTTCTTTATCTGTTATTTACCTGTGTGTGTAGAGTTGATAGGTATGTTTGAAGAGGTTGAAATTAGAAATATAAGTGGCGGGAGCATCCTGAATCGTTTTCTGTTGGATAAAAAACAATGTTAGTGTTGCATTTTTGGTAGGATATTATTTAAACAAGCTTATACAGGACATACAAAACTTCACCTTTGACTTGGGAAGGAACGTGATCTGTGTAGATCCTCCACCCAGGTCCAGGATGCCCACTGTCCTCCTTGTGTTGGAGTACAAGTGACCTATGGAGAATAAGCTCAACGTTAAAACCATGATATGACTCCTCTTCAGTGAAACAAACAGAGCATACTGTGTATTACTTTAGCTTAATCACCAGTTTTAGTTAGAACTCGTTCCATTCACAACCACTACTGTCAGGATGATGCATGCTTACAGATTACATTTTTCCCCACCAAGAGGGAAAAACATTTATAGTTTTAAGATTAAGGTGGTGGTTTAAAATAAATGAGATGATTCCATAGCTGTGTGAAAAACGTGAGGAAATGTTGCTTGTTTTTGCAACCTGTTTGGGGCCAGTGATTCAAACTCATAACCTCAGACAGGAGACAAGAGTCTTTCACTGCCGGGCTTCTGTGTACACTGGAGCCTCAGATATGAGCCTCCTGACCACTAACACCAGCATAGCAAAACACAAGCAATGTCTTACCTGTAAGGAAGTTCACTGTGACCCAGGCGAGGACTCCTAAAACAGCACATGGGTGAAAATGTCTGTATTAGTATAAAAGCGATTACAACTAACCTAGGCTCAACTTTCACATTTAAATGTCTTAACTTTTTAGTTCAGCTCTCTGTCATTATGCTGATATTAAAGTTGGTGTAACCAAAATGCAGACCAGCCCAGGTAATTACAATTGTCTCGGATGTCAAGTTATTGCGCTCATAAAGTAAGGATAATGAATGGCAGATATTGTATGATGAAACATTACATTGTGAGGGTGTCTTAATGAGTGATGTGGAGGATCGCACTAAATTATTGGGCGTGGGGCAACAACTCACACTGGCTTACTTATTTGTCTCAGTGAGGTAGAAATAGAGCTCTTGTAAAAACAATTATGAAAGAAGCATTGTCTGATGCATCCGGAGTAAAGGAGGCACTTAAAGCACCTGATATATCAAATATAACTGTCTTAAATAAAACTAATACAAATCATATGTTTTGTTTATTATATTTATAGTACGAATTGATTACAGGACATTGAGATTTCATTTACCTTCTTTTGCTCCGTTCAAGATAGAAACACTGTTGTTTGGCACGAAGAAAGGGGACTCGTCAAAAACCTCTCGCACCTGTAGATGTTTAATAACAGTTATCAGCTGGATCTGTTAAAGCACAACAAATGTTCAAGGCTGCACACCCAAATATTCTGCTAGTGGCAGGATAAAGTGTATTCAGGCTCTGGTTCTGTTTTAGAGTGACAGATAACCCAACCACAAACATGCTGGAACAGTAGCCTGGATTTAATACTCTAAATGACAAATATGGTTACTCCACACAACCCAACAACAGCTGTTTTTTTGCAACATGATAGCCACCAAATGGGCAGACTTGCTGCTTTTTTTCAGTGACACTTGTAAGCACTTAGTGGTTTCTCATCCCGTTCCATGGCGGGATGGGTGCTGTTTATACCAAACTGTCTGACGGCAGAGAGAAAACGTGTCTTACCTTCTTCAGAAGAGCATTTGCCTTATCCTCAGGCAGCAGACGCAGACCCGCTGTGGCCTTCAGGACCACCGGTGTCCTCCTCCAGTCCTCTTCTGGCACTGTCTTCTTGGCAATTTTCAGCAACTGGCGGATAGTGTTGCCACCCTATGGAAAATATGACAATCAGTTACAGGCAGCTTAGTCATCAAATGGAGGAACATTTCATAATCAAACTAAGATATTTATCCAGTGGTCAAAGTCTTTAAAAACATGTGTAAATCACAGGTAGCAGACAGCAGCAGTGACAGCATCAGAAGCAGGCATTTTTTGTAATTACACACTGTTTACATCACATGAACCCAACCCAAAGAAAATCCCAGTGGTTTTGCAGACTGTGAACAACTCCCTAATATACCTGATAATTAATATTGATTGATGGTTTAAAGGTGCATACATACCTCCTCAGGGTTGTCTTTATAGGCAGAAAGACCAGGCTTCACGGCGTTGTACATTTCATTGTCCAGGACTGGCAGCTCAACTAAAAAAAGACGTCAGTGTCAGTGAACAGATCATAAACAAGAGGGATACTACTGGGAGAAAAATAGAAACTCAACTACATATAATTGCATATTTTTCCTTTTGCAACTCATGATATTTAGACAGTATCACCTACACCCTGACCTGCTGCCTACACATATGAGTCAGGCAGTTAACATTACAAGTGAACCTCAGCCACTTTCAGCAGCTGTATTGCTCTGGCCCTGTGCCGGTGAATGTTTTTTCTCACACCACACAGTGAATGACCTAACAGCAAGTAGACAGAGTGGGAGCCAGCAGTATTTGCAAATCTCTACTATTGGTTTAGGTAGAGAGAGGGAAAGTGGTGCACTTACCAGGGTCTTTCTGGATGAACTTATAGATGTGGATCCTGCTGCCCGTGCTCCCAGCGTCAAACATGATCCCGTAGAAAACCCGGCTGGTGTTGACGGGGGAGGAGGCTTCAATCACCGAATGGAAAACCTCAGCTCGGTGGTAGGGCTCAGGTGCAGGATGCACGACTTCGGGCACCGGGTGGAAAGCCTCTGGTAAGGGGTGTAGGACTTCAGGTGCCGGGTGGAACACCTCGGGGATCACGGGGTAGATCGGCTCACCCGGCTGTGGGACTACAGGCTCCGGGTTGGAGACCTCAGGGAGGAGGTTCTCCGTGTTGGCAGAGTGCTCCCGGTAGCGGTAGACGTGGGGGACGTAGCGGTGGTGCCGGTAGTAAGTCGCCTCCACTATGAGGCTCCCAGCCAGGAGCCACAGGGAGAAAGTGAGGAGCAGGCTCGGCATGGCCATTGTTTTCACAGCCGGGGAAAGAAAGAGACAGGAATAAAGATGGAGGAGAAGAAGAAGATATGGTGGATGCTGCTGGAGTTAAAGATTGACAGGGGCCCCGCAGAGAGAGAGAGCAGTGGAGATGGAGAGACGCAGAGTGGATGCGATGCACACTCAGGACTGTCCGGTCACCCGTTCACAGTATATAAAGACATACGGGCTTGGCATGGGGCCACACCAAGTACAGCCATCCACCAATCCTGTGGCGGTCCATCCCAACTCCATCAGGAGTCCCCCCTCCTGTGAGCTGAGCTGGAGACCAACTACCTGCCTACCAACAACATTTTCTTTCTTTTTTTTTGTGGAGGATTATTTTTGATAGTGTTTTTTCCCCATCTCATCTTTACTGGTTATACCGGAGCCAAGAATTCCCCCAAGAAAAAGGATTGATGAAGAAGTCAAAATGAATGGGTTCACACTCAAGAAAACCAAAAATAAATGGTCTTATAATACTTTTTATGGGTGCATTTGCCTCAGAATGTCCTTCATCCGGCAACTCTTTGGACTTTAACAACTTAACAAGTGCCTAAATTAAGAGTGATGTAAGTTTGTATTTGGCAGCTCTAAATGCACATCTAAATCTCTTAAATTACACTAATTTTTGGAATTGAAAATATAAGTAATGGTTAGTTCTGTTTAATTTAAACTGCACTTGTGATCAAAGGATCACAAGCATCAATTAAACTGAAATTCTAAGTACTAATTTCAGAAAATGTGGCTCATTATGTGTTTTAATGGATTCTTCCTTTGTCTTATTAGGTATTACATCTACTAAATCATGTTAAGTAGCTCAAATGAATCTTGTGTTTTTTTTAATACTCTCAATCTCCTTATTGTGATCCTGCAATAATCACCACATTAGAGCTGCTACAGTCCTTTTACCAGCCTTAAAAAATGCAAATGTAACCTGTACTCCAGCTGGCATAAAAGTTAAAAGAATGTTAGCAATCATCTGACTCCCACTCATCCTCGTGTTAACCACAGGCTTTCCAAGGGAAAAATATTTGGACAGCACGGCACGTTTCACGAGAGAATGCATGAAAAGCATGAGTAGCTGTTTCTCTGCTTTTGGTGGGTGGTTGGCGCGCCATCATGAGCCATGCTGAAGTGTATCAGCTTATGCTTTCTTATGTGATGTGCAAAGTTTCTGGCTTTAGTGCAGGATGCAGAGGCATCAAGGATATCCCACAGCAGACACTCTGAGACCTTACATGAACTGAGTTTTGTACTGTGCTTTATATTTTTCACCCACTTTATATCAACAGAAAGAGGACACACATCTAAACCAGGAGCCGCTGGTAGACTAGCAATTGAGGCATTCTGGGGGAAATGACCCTGCCCCAGCACTGACCTAACATGAGCTTATACGAGGCTGTTTCACCTCAGGCAGCAGGCCGAAACCAAGCTGTCCACATCCCAGGCAGGAGGGTAAGGGAAGGGCAGAGGTCCTGCAGATTGGCACAAGAGAGTGCAGAAAGTCCACAGAGAGGACAATGTGGGGAGGGTGGGGCTTGGCACCAGCGTTAACCCATCATGCCATTCCACTCCCAGGACACTCAACTGTGCAAAGCACTGTTCCAACACTGTAATTTGGACTAAAAATATTGGACTTTCTTGCGTCCTTCCTTTTTTATAAATACTGTGGCTACTTTTTTCAATCCTGTGGCTCACCAGAATGGTCGTTTGCCCCTATCAAAGAGTACATGTGCAGGATCTCTCACTGAATCTCCCATAGATGTCTTGGTTGCATGTTAACAGTGTGTCAATGCGACAATAAACCCTGGATAAAGATGTCCCATTAAAACATATTGAAAGAAGCAGTGTTTTGTCCGGGGTGTGTCGTTATTTGGAAATCATGGTTCAATATTTTCTTGTTTTTAATGTTGAGACACATTTTGTGGTAATTTTAGTGATGTGATAAGTGATGTGGATAATGAGCAGTGTTTGGAAAAGCTGCAATCTACCTCAAGCCATTTGTAGCATGAATCACAGCATGTTTAGTTTTAATTACACACCTACTTTAATAATAGCATTATAATGCGCCTAAGAAGGTACTGCCCTCCCAGTAAAATGCCATGAATTTAGATTTTACAACTGAAACTCTAAATATTGAGTCTAGAAATATACATACAATAAACTAAATAATTCTAAAGGAACATCTATATGTTGCCAAATCATGTTAGGATGTCGTCCAAATGTGCACTGCTGTAAACTCTGTATGATAAGGGCCTTTCTACAGCATGACACATCACATTACAAACAATGTTCGAAAGGACATTTTGGTATTTTGTTTCAAGTTAACTGAAACCATAAAGCATGAAACGAGACCCCAGCTTTGTAATCTACACTGTGCAATATATCATTAATATGCTGCAATGTTACCCTCAGGAATGCCATGTTTGTGGGTGTCCTACCCCAAGAAGTCAATTGAAGAGACCCAAACCTTGTCATTACAATTCCAATGATAATGACAGCTTTGAAAAGCTCAGGGTTATTTCAGTTTTCTCTCCTCACTGTCATAGTAATTACCTTTAAATTTAGTCTTCAAGCTCTGTTGATGATGCCAGCGCTGTGAATGACCCTATATGATTCAGTTTACAGAAGCTACACCCAACACTTTTGTGATATTTACTTTCTTGTTTGATGAATAATCAACACTGGACACTCTCAGGCTTCTGCACAAAGCTGAACAAGATAATGGAGACAATTCTGTGGTTTCGAGCTTTAATTATGACCTACGCTAACCTTACATTGTTTTTTTTGGATTCAATTCTTGGAAGATGTAAGCCAATTGCATTTAGGTTGATCTCAGTGGTTTTCCCATAACTTTAGAAAAAGCACTGTGGGGATGGCAAAGACTAACACATAGTTCTTTTCAGGACAACCTGGACAATACTGCTGACAAGAGCCGAATGTTTTTCATGTCATCATGTGGGAGGAGATCATGTGCAAACAGATCCTGTTTGATGGAGCCCAGCAGAGAAGACTGTAATTACAAGAGAAGTGAGAAAGCGTGTCAGTCAGGAGGCTGTTGAGCAGAACAGACATCTGTATCTTACAATCTCCCAGAGTGATGGGTTGATAGATCAGAACCTTTTGGCAGACAGATAGACATAAAACCAAACCCTGCAACCAAAGTTAGAAAAGCAATAGGTGATGATATATAAATGCAAATAAGGAAAAGGGTGTTAGTTACAACAGTCAATACAACATGATTTCTTACGTTTTTTAATAGGGTTATAATTAAGGATTTGCTGTTGGTCCGTGACTCATATTTGTAATAAAAGAAGAAATGTAATACAACACTGGGTGTAAGACTCTTTGTTGGACATCACCGTGTACTGGGAAACTTTGAGGGCCATTTTTTTACGTTTACTGACTTAATAATTGTTCTTTGTTGATTTATTTTTGTTTAATGTTGGCTTATTTATTGTGATAAACTCATTTAAACTTTATATAGATGTGAATAATGTACTTTTTCATTCTGTTATGTTTATTATTATTGTTATATCACTATAATCCATTATCTTACTGTTACACACTTGCTTTTATATTACATGATACATTTACATTGCTAATTGTTTCATACCTGTGCATAACTGTGTATACAGGTTCACAATATAATAATATAGTGTGGTGTTCAGATAATAACCTTGTTCTGAACTCCATAAAAACAAAATAACTCATTATAGACTTCAGGAAAAACAGCACAACACCAAATCCACTGTACATCAACGGCAACTGTGTGGAAAGGGTTCCCGCCTTCAGGTTCCTCGGCACACACATTGCTAAAGATCTATCCTGGTCTATCAACACCACAACATCTGTGAAAAAGGCCCAGCAGCGACTCCACTTCCTGAGGATCCTCAGGAAAAACAACATGGAGGAGAAACTTCTGGTGTCTTTCTACCGCTGCTCCATAGAGAGTGTGCTGGCATATTGCCTAACCACGTGGTGTGCCAGCTGCTCAGAAAAGGACAGGAAATCCCTTCAGAGGGTCATCAACACAGCCCAGAAGGTCATCGGCTGCTCACTGCCTTCTCTGGAGGAACTCTTCAGCCAACGTTGCCTCAAAAGAGCAGGCAAAAATAATTGCAGACTTTTCACACCCTGGACACTTCCTGTTTGCTCTTCTGCCCTCCGGTAGACGCTACAGGTCAATTCAATCAAGGACAAACCGACTGAAAAAAAGTTTCTACCCCAGAGCCATACGAGAACTGAACACCGTCAAACGCTGAACTGAACAGTTACAACTTGCAACTGCACTACTTTTTAATAGTTTTATTAACTTATTAACTGATCGACATCAGAGNAACCCAGGCACACACATATTTTGAGTGTAATATCCCCTTTTACACATCTTATGCATCATTAACACACGTTTCCCTGTAATTTACCCAACATATTTTGTATCTTTGGAAACCTCTGGATCGTGGGTAGGCTTTAAACCAAAGTGCTGTGGGCTGTAATTAGGTTTGTCGATGCAAATACAAAATATGTTGGGTAAATTACAGGGAAACGTGTGTTAATGATGCATAAGATGTGTAAAAGGGGATATTACACTCAAAATATGTGTGTGCCTGGGTTTACTCTGGTTTCCCCCACAGTCAAAATACATGCAGGTGAGGTTAATAGGTGGTTGGACTGTAGGTATGAATGCGAGTGATGGGAGAGGTTATAGCTCCCTGCAACCACGCACTCAACAAGTACATATAACGAATACATGGATATGCTCCATAAAAGATGCATCACAAGCTCTGCTTATGGTGTGAAATTGTCAGCTGTATTTATATCTAATTTTGCAAAGATCTTTACACAACAAGCATATTTGGCTTTCCGAAAACTTGTTAGCAATGCCGTTCACAAGTTTAAGTTGACATTAACCTAAAACCTTTGCCACAATTTGTCAGATCTCGCACGTATGTGTTTCCTAGACAGATAAATCAGACAGTGTGGTTTTGAAAAAGTTGAGAAAATGCTGTTTAAGTGTATGTTAGATGTGTGTTTTGTTAAAAATGTGTGTACAATATTTACTTTGTTGACCATGGGGTGAAGGAATCAGTCATAATCTGTGATAGCATTCACTTCTCCCTTTGGGGTGAATAGATTCAGAACCTGTTGCCGGTCCCATGAAAATCCTCAAGACACACATAATAGTCTCAGTTGTTTTATGTGCAGGAAAAGCAGCAGGGGTTGTCGATGTGGAAAATGTTGTCTTTGAGGCTAATCAAGGGAAAATAGGGTTGACGAGGTCCCAGAAATAAAGCAAACTATGTGAGTTTTGGGAATGTCCTTACTGACCATATGATGTCACTGGGGGCAGGTGCGTAGCTGACCCCCCATTTGTGGGACTGCACCACCGTGGTGATGCTGGACTGCTGGGGAGAACGACGGCAGCGAACACAACCATAGTCCTTCACAATACTGGAAAACAAATCAAGGTGCAGAAATCTGGATCAGTATTCAGTAATGAGTGCTCTTTTGTCACTTTGTGGTTTTTATGGTTGCCCCCTGCTCTGAAAGGCTTTATGTAATGATAGGAGCTGACAGACATAAGCCTTGATGTCACGTTGTTGTTTACTCACACAGCAGTCATCCTTTCATCACGGAAAGTCACAAAAGCGATGCCGAGCCTCTTCATAGAGATGCGGTTCTTCTCAGCATTAAACTCATCCGTCCGCTTTTCTTCTAACTCGCTGTAGTACTGCTCTGCATCCACCTGCAGAAAAAAAGTTGGGCACATATCAGCCACAGCACCTTCCACTCTCAGAGAGATCCCCAGACCAACAGTGCCTTCTTCTTGGTTGCAGTGCCATCCAGTGGTAACAGACTTTCTGTGCAGCACAACTAAGCTACAACACATTTACTTAATTTAAATCAAGCGGGTAAAAAGTACCTTTTCAAAGCCACAGAAGTCGCAGCAGAATATTTGAGCACATGGATGGATCTTGATCATGATCTTCCCCTCCTTCTGGGCCTTACTGGCAAAATACAGCCTGCCTTTCATTGCCTTCCGTCTGCAAAACACAGCGTTGTCAGATAAATGCATTCACACTGATCCCAAACTGAGTTTTTCCTATCTGTTAATGTACCTCTCCAAGTCCAGCCTCATCAGGTTGTGGACGTCGAGGCAGAAACGAATATCAGTGACAGTACAGCTGGGGTAGGCCTCACTAGTGAAGGGAGCAAAAGGAATTAATTGTAGTGAAGGTAGTCAAAATACTGCATGTATAAATGTGCGGATTTTGGTGACATAAGTAGCTGATTTAACTTGACTTAACAATGAAAAAGAGAAGTAAACATAAGTACTGAAAGTGTTTGGTGATGAGTCCTGGGTCAGAGATCTCTCTTGGTATGGACGTTATCATCAGCGTCCTGGCTACCTGCAACATACAGTACGATACATCCATCATTAGAATAATCTATAATAGACTCTTATCAAGAAGTATCAGCCACACTAGCACAAGTCTCTATGATTCTATGACTTTATGATTATGAGACAATGGGCACCTGGGCAAAGACATGTAAAGAATCCTACCACCTATCTTGCATTAGAGACACACATTCAAAGATACCTCTTTTTGGTCATTAGGCATCTTTTTGTAGACGTTTTGCACTATTTCCTGGACTTTTGTTTCTCCTTTCTGTCTCTTTCTTCGTTATTTTGTGTCTCTTGGTGTTTTTAATCTGTTTATTTGGGGTATTTGTCTTTGTAGCTATTTTGTGTCTCTTTATGATTGTTTGGTGTCTCTTTTGGGTCATTTTGTGTCTCTTTATGATCCTTTGGGTTTCTTTCGAGTCATTTTGTATCTCTTTGTGTTCTTTTTTTTAGTTTGTTTATGATTTTGCAACAAGACATTTTAGCAGTAACAGAAGCTTTGTTTGTGCTCTGCAGGCCGGTTTAGTAATCTGTGCATGTAAAGATGGTAATGACAAACATATCTTTACATGTAGAAATTTGGTGCCCAAATTAATTGTCCTCAAAGAATAAATCCTTATTAGTCCTTTTGACCGCTGACTTTCCTCGAGAAACATCAGCATGTTGACATCATTGGTCCAGAAATGAAGGTTAACTCTCAGAAATAGTCTTTTATTTTGCAGTGTAAAAATGGCCAGGCTTGATGTTTTAACAGAATACAGACCTTCTCATCTTCTCTGTACTCCAGCCGTACCAAGTGGTGAGCCATACACAACACCGTGATGATGAAGTAGACCAGAGCCAAGATGCTGTGGAGCCACAGAAAGCTGTCCCTACAAGAGGCACAAAAACTCTGCTGTAGTTTAAACAAATATAGATAGTCCCGTTTTTCACATGTCTGTGCTGCATCACGACATTTTAGAAGTGTTGGACTTACTTTGCGCTCACATTAGCCAGCGTTGTTCTTCCAAAGTTTTCAGGACTGTCTCCTGTAGAAATAATGAAACATGACAGAGGGAGACATTTACATTTTCTAATGAATTAAAGGAAACTCTGCCTCTTTTATCTGAAGCAACAATGAAGTCACCATTCAGAGAAAACGTTTTCCATCCAATGTAATGAAATCTCTCACATCTCAATGAAATTTCACTCTAAATTCGAACATTGCAGTCATGCCTAAATCTGCTGTTTTAATTTGGGCAACCTTTATTTTCCGTAACCATGGCAGCATGTCGCAGGGTGTTGGTTTATTTAATGACTGGGGTGACACACTGGTTCATAAGAGCCAGAAGTAATAAAAAACGTTCTGTGGACAGCCCTGCTTCTTGTAGACCCCTTAATGACTCCTGCATTCATCCTATTATGGAACGGCTTAGTCAACACTTCCTACAAAATAAGCCCACAACTGCCAAAAGGCATTTCTGCTGCGACTTAGCAGCTTTTCTGCACCGTCCCACCCCTGACACCTACATGTTGACAGGAAATTAAGCACTTTCTATTTCTATAAATCCGAGGCTTGATGAGTTGCCATTGGTATGCTAGCAACTCCCATTAGATAAAATGCAGCCTTTGTGTTTATAAGCAGAAGTAGTTTCACTTCATAAAGATGCTTTTTGGCCCTTTTTAAGTTAAAATGACCTTTCCAGCTGAATCCAAGTATAGTTTTAGTCTTTTTTTAAACTCCGCTTTACCGCAGATTGTTTTAAGCTATAGTTTTGGTGCATTAAAGCAATAAACCCTTTGGTGTGTAGATGTGTGTGATTGTCTCTGTGTGGCCAGGCTCCGATCCCTGTGTTTCCACTATGTGCCTCTCCTGAAGTAAAGGATATCCTTTTAGCTTTTTAAACAGTCGGCTGGCGAGACCATCATCTAAAGACATAAATACCCTGGAGGTCTCCGGAAAAGTTGACCGGCAGGATTACGGCCAAAGACAGCAGGCAAACCACCGTCATGAGCAGGATGATGTGGCGCTGGAAGGACAGGTATGTGACCGCATCGATGCCGCACTTGCTACGGATCTCCTCATCCCTGCGGGAACAGATAGAGGGGAAACTCAGAATCCAAAAATAAAAGAGTTCCTAAACACTGTATGCTACATGGATTGAAGAGAGATTTAAAAAATGATCTTCAGGTGTCAATAAATACATTTCCATATGCGAATAATCAGAGCGTTGCAATATTAATCAAAAATGTGTTGGCTCTGTCTATTTCCAGGACAAATAGACCTACATCTTATACCTCATCTTGAGTAAAACTGTGCCACTACTACTTTGATGCCAGAAGTTGTGGGAGGTTTAGGAAACCTAGTATTATAAAACTGAACAAAAAAAGCATAACATACTGTAAGAAGAAAAGATGCTGGTGAAATGGCCCACACATTGCGAACTCTCAGGGTGGGTTTGTACTTTCCCAGGGTGAGACACTTTCACGGTAGCTAAAAACAGAGGCACCCAAACTTAACCATAATACTATGGAAACCATGGACACCGTGGAAAGCGCTGTTTTACTGCCCTCAATCTGTTGTCAGACTGGAGCGAGAGCAAATATTCAACGGGAAACCACGGCACCAGCGGTCGCACGGGAACAGACTGGTTTGTTTTTGCTGCTAAATGACATATAACAAGACATTTTACATTTGCCGGTGACATCAGCTTTGAAGACACTGGGGCCAATAAAAGGATGGAAGCTAAGAGGAGACAAGTGTAAAAATATAACCAGGGCAACTGCTTAGTGTACTTACTTCATATGGTAAAGTGACGAGAGCCATGAGCAGAAGCCCTGGAAGTAGAGGAGAATCATAAAACAACCAATGGATTAGTTCTTAAAGATAATAAATGGCATATGTATGCAAGTCTGTGCACACCACATCTGGCTATTTGCATGCATCCACCATTTGCATAGTAATAAGGTCTGCAGAGGGACATAGAGGGGGAGATTTAATAGGTCTAGCCTGGAGCAGTAACCACTTTACTGCAGCCTCAGCTGTGAGTAGGCACAGGGCGATGACTCCAGTCTGACTCTTTGTCTTGCACCGTTAAAAACATGCACGGTGTGACCTCAGTCTCTCACACAGGTGTCATGGAGTCACACACAGTGCAGAGCTGAGTCATGCGCCAAACTTTCCTCTAGCAACAGTTGATGTATTGCAATCTCAGACATGTGTGTTGCGGGGTGAAAGTGACAGCTTGTAAAATGAGAACATGATCAGTAAGACTGCTAGACTGTGTGACTGCGGTTTTAATCAATCTGACACAATTATTCTGAGTTACTTAATGCCTTCTCCTGTATAGTAGTATTCTGCAAGTCTCAAATATATGAAGTGTACTCTTATTATGATATTTGTGGAGATTTAAACCATGAGTGGTGCTGTAGAGCAGTCTTACAATGAGCCATTGTATTTATTGACAGCTTGTGTTCTACCAGCATTACTACTGTACTGTATGCACTTAAACACATAGATAAATAGTCACGTTTATTGTGAAAAGCGTGACACGAACTGAAAAAAAGGAATAAAAAAGGAATGAAAATCAACAAGGTACCTTGTATTGATTTGAAAATGCTTGGTGCTTTTAGGAGCTGATAAAAAACTCAGAACCAAACACAAAACTCACCATGTCCTTGGTGTCCGAGTCGGAGGGGCTGGACTCTGACGGAGACTTCTCCTTCTCACTTGGTTCGCCATAAAACAGGGACGTGAGACTGAAATTGGAAAACAAGATGATAAAAAAGAAATGTCAACATTATCATATTACCAACAAGACCTCATCAACAGATCCATTATGTACAGTAACTCAGTGCTGTAACAACGAAGAGGTTATGTAACTGCTGCAGACAGTCTGAACCCAATACTGTGTGAACATAGAGAAGACATAAAGCATGAAGACATAAAACACATCCAAGGTCCAATCTAATAAAGCCAGTGTGATGATAGAATCTATGGCTATTTCTCTCTGGGCTGTACCACGGACAATTCAACAGCGTCTCAAATTAAGCAGTATAATTGAATTAAGAGGGAGGACCGCTTGGCGAAACACACAGATGCTGTGCCGCCCTCGGGTGCTGCGAAGCCGCCGTCGGTCAAGCAGAAATAATCCAGGCCGCTTTCCCCTGAGAGCAGACTCAGGTCAAGCAGAGGAAAACTGCTGCAGACTCACACAGACGGCTGAGTGGACCTACACTCATTTTGGATCCTTAAATGTATATTAAATGATTATTGATTAAAGTTTGAGTCTGACCTCTCTCATAATGATTTACAGCAGCATGAAAGCAATTACAATAAGGAGGCTTGAATATAATCCACCACCTTCGTTGAATGGTTGACAAGAATGATGATTAATATAGGAAAAAATTACATATAATTAATTGCAAAGATTGCAGAGGTCATTTTTTTATAGAAAGGTGGGCACCAATAGTGCAGGTTATTAAGCTATCAGATATTATATTTTTATATATAAATGATATATTTATTCTTAAATGAATAATATGTATATTTTATTTTCATATGTTTATTGGAGTGAACATTTGTGCCTTTGTAAAGTTTAACTTATGTATACATTTTTTGTAGTTTTATTTACATATTCTTGACTAATTACCATTGAATATGTTCAGTTTTTGTTGTTTGGAGATATATAAAACCTTATAAATACTGTAAAACGGAATTTGAAAAAGAACCAAATAAAGAATATATTTTAATGTTATTTAAAAAAAGTTAAGGGGAATAATTTTCTATTGTTTTC
Organism: Notothenia coriiceps; assembly: GCF_000735185.1. Taxonomy (NCBI): domain Eukaryota; kingdom Metazoa; phylum Chordata; class Actinopteri; order Perciformes; family Nototheniidae; genus Notothenia; species Notothenia coriiceps. The sequence goes on along the minus strand of NW_011365224.1, from coordinate 278,135 downwards.
ATACTTTTACATTACATTAAACTTAATTTGGCTGAATCCAAAGCGATCCAAAGAGACTTGTGATAAGTGAAAAACACAAATAAGATTCATACTCTGAACAACAAGGAAAGTGCACTGTCAACATATCTAACAAAAATACCCAGCGATTCATATGCTATCCTAAAAAATATTGTTTTTGTAACCAAAGATTATTCTTACATCCTGTTTCCCTTAATACCAACTTGTTGTTTTGAAATAAGTGTTAGTTATTTTAGGATTGAGAATACTCCTCTGTGTTTACATATCTTGGAAGTGCTAACAATTTCATATTTTCACTTTCAAGCACGAGAACATTTTTAGAGTTGCAGTCCAGAAACAACAAAGGCAAAGGCAGACTAAATGTTGCCTTCTTCGCAGTGCCATGTATTCTCAGCAGAGGGAGCTGGAGGCTCCAGGATTAAGGACCCGGGAAGGGTCCACAGAGGATTATTTCTCCATCTTAAATCTTGTCATCGCTCACAAACCAGCCAGTGTATCAGACTTTTAGTGTTAGCTGGATTCACCTGTCATTCTCCATCAGCAGAGCCAGGCGGCCATAGTCCCACGCAGCCTTCCTCAGACAGGAGAAGATGAGCAGCAGGAACTGTAACAGAGACCCAGAATATGGAAGCATGAAGTACCAAGTCTGATTTACACAAACACATCCTCATCTGATACAGGCCTTATGGTAAACCTTTATCATACAGCTTGATTTGAAAGCTATGGCTCGTCTCTGCATTCTTATGATTAGTCTACAAATAACACACAGGTTCACAATGGAGCAGCAGCAGCAGCTATAATGAGCCATCTTCCTTCTATAGAGTGGTACCGTGGTTGTCTTGGAAACTACGAGAGACAGGTCAACATCCCTCAAGAACACATGCTGTTCACCGCAGCCAAATTAGTGTGGTCAATAGCAAGATTAAATATGAATAGACTCAATTCTGCCACAAACGAGGAGCTTACAATGAAGTAAAAAAGCTCATTCAGTGAAACATCATAGCACACAATAGTGGATTCAGGCTGAAAGCCCTGGTTAGAGATGAGAGCATAACTGGGTAATGATGGATTACCCATTCAAATTGAGTGAAAGTGATGATGAATATTTGATTTTAATTACAGCATTAAATCATTCACTCATTTGAGTTTAAAAAGGCATTTGGTTTAGTGGGCAGGGATAAATATTGGATGTGATCTCGAGCCACGCAGAGTATCAGGACAGCCTTCACTAGGCTAGTAGCTGAATAATGAGAGCGTGTTCGCATTAGCAGTCAGGGTTCAAACTGCTTCTTTAAATGAAAATCCCTATATTCCTTGCTCAGTCCTCTGTGTCCGCGCCCTTCCTGTTGTTTTGTTTCTTTGGTCTTGATGCGTGGGCATGCTCTCCTTAAGTCCCACTGATGATTTATTATTACTCTGTATAATGATGATGGAGTGAAGAGGTGTCATTAAGAGACAGCCCTCGCCCCTTTGCGTTGTCGTGACAACTAGGCAGCCACAGAACGCGCCAATTAAAACACAGGAGTGGCAGATTGAGAGTGATATCAACGCAGAGATCAAGCTTGACAAGGCCTGACAGCCCATCATCATCTGGTGACAGGAGGGGAAATATGCCACTACAGTGTGTTTGGAAACACTGGATACACTCCATTACACTTTGTGAGAGGAAACATGTTGATCTATAAGATTCAGATCCCGCTTGTTTGCGGGATCTAGTAAATTATTTCTAGATCCAAAAGCCTGACAAATACATCGCTCCACAGTGTTTTCCAATTTTAAGTTCAGTGTTTATAGAGCTGCACCAGACAGATAAGTTGATCGACAAAAACATTACAAGAAACTTTATAGATAATCAATAAATGGTAAAATATTTGTATTATTATTATATTTGGTTTGAACAGACTAAACTAGAGATTTATAAACTTTGGCAAACTGGGATGAACATGTTCACTATTTGCAGATATTTTATTGCCCAAGCGAATCTACAAAATAATCTTCCAATTCATCGCTAATGAAAATTATCTTTTTTTGCAACACTAGTATTAGTTGAAAGGTCCCATGTCATGGCCATTTCTACTGATCATAATTCAATTGTTGAGGTCTACTAGAATAGATTTACATTGTTCAATGTTCCAAAATCACATTGGTGTCTCATACAGCATCTCTGTATAGTATATTCACTCTCTGTCCTTAACGGCTTGTTGGAGCTCCTGCCCCCCCCCCCCCCTCCTATGAGCCCAGTGTGCTCTGATTGGTCAGCTCGCTTACTCTGTTCTGATGAGTCCACCACCGTTACAGCGGAACATCAGTGAT